>NW_015162674.1:0-13395 GCF_001447785.1 Gekko japonicus
AACTGCCATTACTTCCCATACATTGTAATAGCTTGCTAATACTTTATAAATGTTTAACTTTTTGAAGCTATGAATCCATACATGTGTGATAAGAACATAAGAGAAGCCAGTGCTGGATCAGGCCAATGGCTCATCTAGTCCAACACTCTGTCACACACTGGCCAAAAATACCAGGTGCCATCAGGAGGTCCAGGAGTGGGGCCAGGACACTAGAAGCTCTCCCACTCCACTGTTGACCCCCCCCAAGCACCAAGAAGACCGAGCATCACTTGCCCCAGAGTCCCTATCTATACCTTGTGGCTAATAGCCACTGATGGACCTCTGCTCCATATGCTTATCTAATTCCCTTTTGAAGCCGTCCATGCTTGTAGCCGCCACCACCTCCTGTGGCAGTGAATTCCATGTGTTAATCACTCTTTGGGTGAAGAAGTACTTCCTTTTATCCATTCAGTTTCATGGAGTACCCACAAGTTCTTGTATTGTGAGAAAGGGAGAAAAGTACCTCTTTCTCAACCTGCTCTATCCCATGCATTATCTTATAAACCTCAATCATGTCTCCCCTCAGTCGTCGTTTCTCCAAGCTAAAGAGCCCCAAGCGCTTTGACCTTTCTTCCTAGGGAAAGTGTTCCAACCCTACACAACTATTCCACTGACAGAATGAATCCTCAACAAAAAGCTGAACAATATATAACTTCAATGGGATATTTCAGTGCATTTTTTGTCACAGTTCACTCTTCGCAGTGCACTTTTCAACAATCTTCCTTTCACCAAGAATGCAGAAAGTAATTGTGATCCAGTTTTACATATTAATAATAGGATTTCTTATTAGATATTTATGCACACGATTGTTGAGAAAGAGGAAGTTGAAACGGAAGGAGACATCCACGGCTATCCATTGGATCGCAATTAAGGTGGAAGCAAAGGCTTTCTTTCTGCATTATAAATGTCCCACAGATCTGTGTCCCGTGTGTCCCTGGGGCCTAAAGAACAGACAGACAGGTGGAGTCCAGTGAACAGGATCACTAAAATATTTATTGCAACAGATAGGAAAACAGAACTAAGCAAGGTATCGCCCGTCAAATCGGTCTGCTTTCTGGCCTATACATGATGTACACGAGATCGTATATCCAATTTTACATCATCGAGGTGACAATACATGGATACATTCATTGGTTACGGGTGGAAGAACATCCTTTTTGTTGGCATAAACCCATTGACTGACCCTTTTCAGGGGTACAGTTACAGGGTAGTACATTTACTTGCACATTTTTTGTGTGACAAGGAACGAGTAGGTCTTCCTCTGGAAGCTGTCAAGGACCTTTCATGTGTAAACAAGGGGCCTCTTTATTGATAGGAGGTGTGAACCCCTGCACTTGTTAGGAGGACAGCCAGACTCTGAGGAGCCATGAAGGGAAACATAGATTGCATACCAAGAGATGTTGGGCACATCCCTTCTTTTCTAATACATTGCAGAATCATAAATCTTTCATCACTGAAGGCCCTGCAGGAAAGGGAGTTCAATTGGTCTCACTTTCGTGTCCCCGACAGGGGACTTTTGCTCTGTAATCTGCAGACCTCGTTAGTACTCCGCATAGTAAAGGTAAAGGTTTCCCTTGCTCGAAAGCCAGTCGAATCTGACTCTAGGGGGCGGTGCTCATGTCCATTTCCAAGCCAAAGAGCCAGCACTGTCCGAAGACTTCTCCATGGTCATGTGGCCGGCATGACTAGATGCCGAGGCGCACAGAACGCTGTTTCTTTCCCACCGAAGCAGTGCCTATTTATCTACTTGCAATTTCTTGCTTTTGAACTGCTTGGTTGGCAGGAGCTGGGGCCGGAGACGGGAGCTCACTGCGTCCCGTGGCACTAAAGTCTCGAACTGCCGAACTACCGACCTTTGAATCTGCAGCTCAGCCTCTTAACTTCTGAGCCACCGCGGCCCAGCACTGCACAGAGGGCTCTCTTTAACCCTGAAGAGAGAGAAAAAAAGTCCTGCAGCTATGTTCGTAACAGATAAAAGAAAGAATGTGCTTTCTGAGTTAGCTTGAGAAGCATTTTTCCAGCCCTAGAACATATGTTCTAATAGCACTTAAATCAATAAACTTTGAGTGAGAAATATCTTATGATTCAATTAGCGCAGGTTCAGATCAGGACTTCTGTATTCTTTCCACAGAAAGAACTTTTTGTGACTCTCGGTGAAAAAAAGATTATTGTTGAAAAGGGCATTACGAACAGTGAACTGTGACCAAAAAATGTACCAAAATACCCATTGATGTTATATAATGTTTAGCTTTTTGTTGAGGATTCTTTCTGTCAGTGGGCTAGTTGTGTAGATCACACATGTATGGATTCATATCCTCAAAAAATTAAAAAATTATAACGTATAAGCAAGCTATTACAATGTATGAGAAGTAATGCTAGTTTACAAAATATATTAAGATTGCCTTTTTAACACGGTGTTTTGTAGTTGATTTTGGGTAATCTTAGAAAGGGGAAATGGGCAGTGCAAGGCCCTGCGTGGCTCCAGATGGCTGCTGAGCCAGGCTTCCTGGGTTAATTAGTGGCCACTCATGGGCACAGCTTCGAGGGAACACTGGTTGTGGGCAGTGTTCCCTCTAAGCCAAGTGAGTGTGAGCTCCTTGTTCAGGAGGGACTTTTTACGGACTCTAATCTGGGAGAACCGGGTTTGATTCCCCACTCCTCCACTTGCACCTGGCTGGATGACCTTGGGCAAGCCGTAGTTCTGATAAGAGCTGTTCTTGAAAAAAGAGCAGTTTCTGTCAAGAGCTCTCTCAGCCCTCCAATCTCTTCTTCTTCTTCTTCTACTACCTCCCAGGGTGTCTGTGGTGGGGAGGGGAAGGGAAAGGAGTCTGTAAGCCGCTCTGAGACACCTTTGGGTAGTGAAGGGCGGGGTATAGATCCAATCTCTTCTTCTTCTTCTTCTTCTTCTTCTTCTTCCCTTATAAAAGGAGTAGGGCTGCAGGATAATGGCGTAGGTCAGGAAGGTGCTTCTGTGAAGGGAACAGGACTGCAGCCTCTGCCACTCTATATGGCATGTGCTATTTTTTTTATTGTGCATATTGTGTGTGTGTGTTAAAGTGCCATCAAGTTACGGCTGACTTCTGGTGACCCCCAAGCAAGGGGCTTTCAAGGCAAGCGAGAAGCAGCAATGGTTTGCCCATTGCCTTCCTCTGCAGAGCCTTCCTTGGTGGTCTCCCATCCAAGTACTGGCCCTGCTTAGCTTCCAGCTTTTGGCGACCCCAGCAAGGAGCAGTGAAGGCGAGTGAGAAGCAGAGTTGGTTTGCCACTCCCACCCAAGTATCGACCCTGCTTAGCTTCCAACTTGGCTTCCTGCTTAGCTTAGCTTCCAACTTATGGAGACACCAGCTTTGAAGGCAAGCGAGAAGCAGAGATGGTTGGCCCATGGCCTTCCTCTGCAGAGCCTTCCTTGGTGGCCTCTCATCCAAATACTGACTCTGCTTAGCTTCCAGCTTATGGTGACCCCAGCAAGGGGCTTTCAAGGCAAGCGAGAAGCAGAGATGTTTTGCCATTGCTTGCCTCTGCTGAGTCTTCCTTGGTGGTCTCGCACATAAGCATCGACCCTGCTTAGCTTCCAACTTAGGTTCCTGCTTAGCTTAGCTTCCAACCTATGGCGACCCCAGCAAGGGGCTTTGAAGGCAAGCGAGAAGCAGAGGTGGTTGGCCCATGGCCTTTCTGTGTGGTCTCCCTTCCAAGTACTGACCCTGCTTAGCCTCTGAGATCTGACAAGGCTGGGCTGTACACCCCCCCCCAAAAAAAATCTCATTGGTCTCTAAGGTGCTGCTGGACTCGAATCCAGCTCTTTCACCCCAGAACGACACAGCTGGAAACTAAGTAAATAATGTCCTTTTTCCTCAGGGTGATGATACTCGACTGGGATGTTCACCATGGCAATGGTACTCAGCACATGTTTGAAGACGATCCCAGGTACTTTTCCGTTTTGAGAAACGCTTCCCCTAATCCAACCTGGTTTGGGAGGTCAGGATTCCGAAGGTGTCCCCACAGGCTCAAAGGTTGGGCCCCCTGATCCATACAATGGCTTTTGTATTTACATTTTTGGCTAGCCGCCAAGGACGTTGGTTAGAATGGAAAGTTGGGGTATAAATATTGGAACTAAGCTAACAACTGGGTTTTTGACTGTTTACGGGGGGGGCGGGGGCGGGCAGGCGACTGTTCATCCCCTCTCGTGATTTGCTTTCCAATGCAGCGTCCTGTACATCTCCCTCCATCGCTACGACAATGGGACTTTCTTCCCCACCTCGGAGGATGCGGACTACGACCGGGTGGGCCGCGGGTCCGGCGAGGGCTTCACCGTGAACGTGCCTTGGAACTGTCCCCGCATGGGAGACATGGAGTACCTGGCTGCCTTCCACCAGATCGTCATGCCCGTCAGCTACGAGGTGGGAGATGCGGCTGACCCAGTCTTGGGGTGGTGGTGGGGTCCGGCTGACATCATATTTCAGTTAGCAAAAAAAGAAAAGAAAACACCACTGGCAAAAAATGAACACGCAAGCAAATAAGCAAGTATATAATAATCAATTAAGCATAACAGCAAGTATAATATATATCAAATAAGCATAACAGCAAATATAACATCACTCAATTGGCCAAAGTGCAATAATAAAGCATAATAGAAACAGAGTCACAGTCTTTCCATGTATCCACTCCAGCATAGAAGCAATATCAGAGTCCAAATTGGAGTGCAAGTCATCAAATTTTCTGAGCCCAACCTTTTTGAACTTGTGGGCGCCTTCGGAATTGTGAGTCACCACTAGGGTTGCCAAGTCCTACCCGGAAGTGATGTCATCACATTTCCGATGACGCTCTAGGTTTTGGGCAAACTCTATGATTTTTTGGGCCTCGAAACGGTAGAGTTTTGCCCAAAACCTAGAGCGTCACCTCCAAAGTTGGAAATATGGTGACATCATCGCGCGAGCACCAGCAGCACCGGGAGGGGGGCTTCCCAGGGGTGGGGCTCCCCCTGCTGGCCACCTGGGCCACGTTGGATTGGGGCCCCCGAAATCGGGGGATCCCCTGGCCCCACTGGGAGAACAGCAACCCTAGTCACCACTACAACATGGCTGCCACCGGATGCAGAGCCAAGCACACAGACACTCACGAGAGGACAGGGGGTGCAAAATCCAGAGGGGAAAAACGCAAGAGGGATAACGCACAGAGGCAGAAGAAGATTCTGAACAAAGGGCGAAAGGGAAGTTAAAACAGACACAGTGAAGGCCAAGGTGAAAAGCTTCTTAATTTGTATGAAAGGAGCCCATAAGCGGCATGTTGGGGAACCCTGAGTTTAGAGACCCCTAGTCATCATCACACCCTCCCAGAACTACAAATCCCAGAGTTCCAAGGGAAGAAGCAATCACCCACAGACTTCAGCGATCAACTGAACTTTCTGTCTCGTTTTCCGTTACTGCGGTATAGCATTTAAACCCAGCAGTGGGGTGGGTGTTGGACATTTCCAGATGCTGACGCAGGTCTTCAAACCACATCAGATGGGCAAGATGTGGATTTGTTCGCACACGTTTGGCCCCAGTCTTGGGTTGGGAGGGCGAGTGCACGTGAGTGGGGAGAGCAACGCCCTGCTTATAGAATAGGACTATGGGAACAGAAGCCCTGACGTGGGCAGCCCAGGCTAGAGCCTGATCTTCAGATCTGGGAAGCTTAGCAGGGTTGGCCTTTGGTTTGTACATGGATGGGAGACCACCAGGGAAGTCCAGGGCCACTCTGCAGAGGCAGGCAGTGGCAAACCACCTCTGGACATCTCTTGCCTTGAGCTGGGTGGCCCTGGTGAGCCGAATCTTGTCAGATCTGGGAAGCTAAGCAGGGTTGGTCCTGGTTAGTACTTGGAGGGGAGACCCTCCTCCAAGGAATGCCAGGGCCATGACTTGAAGGCAGGCCATGGCAAACCAGTGTCTCGTGCCTTGAAAACCCTATGGGCTTTCCATAAGTCATAAGAACATAAGAGACGCCAATGTTGGATCAGGCCAAAGGCCCATCCAGTCCAACACTCTGTGTCACACAGTGGCCAGAAATACCAGGTGCCATCAGGAGGTCCACCAGTGGGGCCAGGACATTAGAAGCCCTCCCACTGTTGACCCCCCCCCAAGCCAAAAGAAGACAGAGCATCACTTGCCCCAGAGCCCCGATCTATACCTTGTGGCTAATAGCCACTGATGGACCTCTGCTCCATATGCTTATTTAATTCCCTTTTGAAGCCGTCCATGCTTGTAGCCACCACCACTTCCTGTGGCAGTGAATTCCATCTGTTAATCACTCTTTGGGTGAAGAAGTACTTCCTTTTATCCGTTCTAACCCGACTGCTCAGCAATTTCATGGAGTGCCCACGAGTTCTTGTATTGTGAGAAAGGGAGAAAAGTACTTCTTTCTCTACCTGCTCTTTCCCATGCATAATCTTGTAACCCTCGATCACGTCACCCCTCAGTTGTCGTTTCTCCAAGCTAAAGAGCCCTAAGCGCCTTAACCTTTCCTCATAGGGAAAGTCAGCTGTGACTTGAGGGAAAAAACCACAACGAACAGGAACAGAAAAGGAGGCACGTAATAGATACCAGTGAGCTGTTTCAGCTTGTGGGGAAGAGGATTGGGGGGGGGGGCAGAAACAGCTGATGGGCTTGTGTCGGATACACTGTACAATCAGAACACCATGGACGAGAGGCAGTTGGCAAGAGAGAGGTTTAAAAGACTTCGGAGTGTGTTTTGGTGTGTGTTTTTTTAAAGTGTGTTCTGTGTCGTCCTCGCTGGACCAAGGGTTCCCTCTCCTGCAAACGGCTGCCAATGAAGGGAAGCAACTTGGAGCATGCAGGCATCCTGGCCACCAATGTTCCCTCTAAGCTGTGGAGTCTTGTGAGCAAAAATTCTACTTTGTGAGCGACTGGCATTAAAGTGGTGAGCGAGCGATGTGAGCCAGAGGCTAAAAAACTGTGAGCTAGCTCACACTAACTCAGCTTAGAGGGAACACTGCTGGCCACTGGCGTTTTTAATAGGTAACATCTATTGGGTATTGTAAATAAGAAGCGGGAGACTGACCAGTTATGAAGGTGCGCAGAGAGTTTATATAGTTATAAAAGTGAATATATACAGAGATATTTACAGGCGATTGAATAGCATGTCGTGCCTTAGTCTGTGAGAACTGAGTCCCTTCCAGTTTACTAAGCTGATAGCTATTATGCTAAACCCCGGCCAATCTCTAACAAGACGATGTAATCACTAACTCTAACAAGACCTGAAAGAGTAACACCTGCTAGAAAACGCCTGGCTGTAATTACATGATTACTAGCATGACAGCTAGGTCTGACAAACAGATCAAACTGATCTATAGTAACTGCTTGCTACTTCTATCACTCTGACATATATCTCAATAACATCAGGGAGATGCAAGGCTTCCATTTCTGGCGGCAGGGGCATGTCTCTTTGTCTCACCCAGTTATGGATCAAAGCTCAGGCTTATGTGGCTGCTGTCAGGTCTTGTGTTGTTCTGTGCTCTGTGGCCAGTCGGGGATCGGCTGCCCACTCAGGAACCAAACGGATGTGCACCTGCCAGATCTATGGGATTAGAAAGGGGGAGAGGGCCCCCCCATCTTCTGTCCCTGAAATGGCAAGTCAGCTGTCCCGGAAGGCGTGCTCACGCGCCTCTTCTTCCGCCGTAGTTCAATCCAGAGCTGGTCCTGGTCTCTGCTGGTTTTGATGCTGCTCGGGGAGACCCGCTGGGCGGCTGCCTCGTGACGCCGGAATGCTACGCACACATGACCCACCTCCTCTCGGGGCTGGCCGGCGGCAAGTTGGCCCTTGTGCTGGAAGTATGTCCGAGTTCCTTTTTCTGGGGGGGTGCGGGGAGCACTGCCGGGGAGACAGCTCTGGGGGGAGGGAAGCATCCGGTGGGAGGGGAGGAAGCGGAGATGTGGAGCTGTCATCGGGAGTCAGCAGGTGGGGTAAGAGGTAGGCAAGAGTCCATGCACACGGTCTAGACGTTGGAAGCAATGACATTCCTACGCTGGTACAAGCAGACTGGGAACAGTGTGGGGCTACATGCAGCCAAGAGGGGGGTAGTTAGAGGGGGAAATGGGTCAGCAAGGGACAGGCCAAGCCCCTCCCTCTTCCCCTCTGCCTCAAAGTGCCCTCTGAGTCATTTGGAGAGCAGGTCAGGTATAGCAGGTGTTGCATTAAACCTGGGAGAGCCAGTTTGGTGTAGTGTTTAAGAGCAGTGAACTCTAATCTGGGAGAATCGGGTTTGATTCCCCCACTCCTCCTCCACATGAAGCCAGCTGGGTGACCATGGGTCAGTCACAAGTTCTCTCGGAGCTGTCCTCTCAAGAGTAGTTTTCTCAGAGCTCTCTCAGCCCCACCTGCCTCACAAGGGTGTCTGTTGTGGGGAGGGGAAGGGAAAGGAGATTAAAAGCCGCTCTGAGAGTCCGAGTGAAGGGCGGGGAATAAATCCAATCTCTTCTTCCTCCTCCTCCTCCTCCTCCTCCTGCTGTATAACACACAGCCCAATCACCTTCTCTCAGACTGACCTTCCTCACAGGGTGTAAAAATGTGTGGGTAGACAGGCGAAGGAGATGGGGCTGGCCAGGAGCTTCACGGCAGAGGGCCACCGTGCAAGATCCCTCTTCGACAAACAGTTGCTGGGTAAAAGTGCCACTCTTGGCAATATTGATGCCGCTTGGCCTTCGCTGACTGGGTGGAGGTGGGGCCAAAAGTGCAAGATGCTTGTGAAATTCGGGGGGGGGCTTAAAATGGGTGATTCCGTGTCAAGGAGCCGAACAGGCTGACCCCGGAGGTTCCCAGGGCAGGAGTACACAAGTAACCGGGCTGACGTTATTAAAAAAATATATATTTGCAGAGTTTATTAAAAGAATAGACAAGTTAATATGAATATAGCCAACAAATGACCAAAAAAGTCATACAAAACAGTAAAGCTAGCTTTTATCTACCTAACGCTTTTGAGAACTCTGTTAAGTGGTGCAAAACTGACATGCAGGTGCAGGCCTCAAATTAGCGGAGGCTGCCATTTCAGCAGTTTGCTGAGCACAGATTCAGGCCTCTGTCCATGAAGTCTCAGACAGGGAACCTTAGCCCCTAGGGGTATAACCTAATTACAGTTTTTGACCCCTCAAACCAGGTGATGGTGACATCCAATCCCAACATACCATCATTCCTGATCTTTGCCCTCCCCACATGAGGAATACCTCATGAGAAGCGAATGCCTTTGGCCTCGGACTGATAAGGGGCCAGGCAGGCCAAAGCCCTTAATTAAAAACACCTGCTAGAAAGAGCCAGGCCAAGTATCTACACATTAGAAGGGGCTTTGCCTCACGTGCCCTTTCTCCGTAAGATGAACATTTGGCTACTGAGAGATGCTGTAGTCACTCTAGTTTGTGTCCCGTCCCCCCTTTCTCCTGAGTTGGTAGCATTTCTGCCCTTGGACTTCAGCCTCACCATCTTCCCTTTAGCGTCTTAAAGACTAACAAAATTTGTGGCAGGGGAGGAGCTTCCATGAGTCACTGCTCACTTCGTCAGATATCTGGTATCAGAAGAAGTTAGCAGTGACTCATGAAAGCTCCTCCCCTACCACAAAAATCTTCAGATACCTGAAGAAGTGAGCAGTGACTCATGAAAGCTCCTCCCCTACCACAAAAATCTTCAGATACCTGAAGAAGTGAGCAGTGACTCATGAAAGCTCCTCCCCTACCACAAAAATCTTCAGATACCTGAAGAAGTGAGCAGTGACTCATGAAAGCTCCTCCCCTACCACAAAAATCTTCAGATACCTGAAGAAGTGAGCAGTGACTCATGAAAGCTCCTCCCCTACCACAAAAATCTTCAGATACCTGAAGAAGTGAGCAGTGACTCACGGACACTCATATCCTGCCACAAATTTTGTTTGTCTTGAAGGGGCTACTGGACTCTTGCTCTTTTTCTGCTGTTACAGACAGACTAACACGGCTACCCGTCTTGATCCATCTTCCCTTTGCATTTTTCTTCTTGCCCCTTGTCCTCAATTTTCCTCCTCGCTCCTTTTTTTATCCCTCCTCCTCCTCCCACTCAGCATCCTCTCCTCCTTTCACGTTAACTTTTCTACGAAGTGAGTGGTTTTGACCTGAAGCCCCAGGTAACACTTCCTGGTAATAGCTGATGAAGAAGAAGAAGAAGAAGAAGAGTTTGGATCTATACCCCACCGGCTACCCGTCTTGATCCATCTTCCCTTTGCATTTTTCTTCTTGCCCCTTGTCCTCAATTTTCCTCCTTGCTCCTTTTTTTTAATCCCTCCTCCTCCTCCTGCTCAGCATCCTCTCCTTTCACGGCAACTTTTCTACAAAGTGAGTGGTTTTTACCTGAAGCCCCAGGTAACACTTCCTGGTAATGGCTGAAGAAGAAGAAGAAGAAGAAGAAGAGTTTGGATTTATACCCCACCCTTCACTACCCAAACGTGTCTCAGAGCAGCTTACAAACTCCTTTCCCTTCCTCTCCCCACAACAGACACCCTGTGAGGTAGGTGGGGCTGAGAGAGCTCTGATGGAAACTGCTCTTTTTTCAAGAACAGCTCTTATCAGAAATATGGCTTTGCCCAGGGTCATCAAGCCAGGTGCAAGTGAAGGAGCGGGGGAATCAAACCCGGTTCTCCCAGATTAGAGTCCACGCACTTAACCACTACACCAAACTGGCTCTCACCGAACTAATCTTTATTCGTTCCCCTGGAACCATGCCCCATAAAAGAGTTTCAAGTTCGTTTGGGGAATTCGGGACGAAAAGTGAAGGCTGTCTCAAAGGCTATTGCCTGTATACAGTGTCTGCGCACGTGTAACATACGTATGGAACACAGCCAGCAGACCTGTGCATAGGTCCCGACCGACAGGCTGGGCTCGGGTTCTGATCCCTCCATTCTGCTTCCCAGGGCGGCTACAACCTAGAGTCCATCTCTGAGTCCATGGCCATGTGCACCCGGAGCCTCCTGGGGGATCCGCCACCCACACTGGGGAGACTCAAGGCCCCCCACCCCAGCGCCCTGCAATCTCTGGCCCGTGTGGTCGCCGTCCACCGCAAGTATTGGGCAAGCCTCCGCCTGGAAGGTAAATGGTCTCCCTTGCCTTGTAGTGGCTCATGCGCTGCCGTGTTGAATCCTGAGAGCTGGCGCAGCGCTGGGGCCAAGTGAGCTGCAGGCTGTGAAGCCCGAAGTTCCTACATTACCTTGGATGAAGGCAAAAGAGAACTCATTTGCACTATATAAGTGTCATAAAACTATTGGTGGTGGTGGTGGAGGGAGGTGCCATCAAGTCGCAGCCAACTTATGGTGACCCCCTGGGGGTCTTCAAGGCAAGAAGCATTCAGAGGTGGTTTTCCTTTGCCTGCCTCTGCGTAGCCACCCTGGACTTCCTTGGTGGGTCTCCCATCCAAGTACTAATCAGGGCTGACCCCACTTATTTTCTGAGAACTGACAGGATCAGGCTAGCCTGGTCCATGCAGGCCAGGGCACAGACAAGCAGAGGTGTTTGGCCATTGCCTGCCTCTGCGTAGCCACCCTGGACTTCCTGGGTAATCTCCCATCCAAGTACTGACCACAGGCCACCCCCTTTAGCTTCCGAGAGCTGACCAGATTGTGCTAGCCTGGTCCATGCAGGCCGGGGCAGAGACAAGCAGAGGTGCTTAGCCATTGCCTGCCTCTGCGTAGCCACCCTGGACTTCCTGGGTGGTCTCCCATCCAAGTACTGACCACAGGCCACCCCCTTTAGCTTCCGAGAGCTGACCAGATTGTGCTAGCCTGGTCCATGCAGGCCAGGGCGGAGACAAGCAGAGGTGGTTTTGCCATCGCGTGCCTCTGCGTAGCCACCCTGGACTTCCTGGGCGGTCCCCCATCCAAGTACTGACCAGTTCCGTCCCTGTTTAGCTTCTGAGATTTGATGAGGTCAGGCCAGCCTTGGCCAGCCTGATCAGGGTATAGCTATTTATAGCCATGTAGAAAGAATACAAGCAAGTCAGTAATAAGAGCTTACACGACACAAAGCAGCCTGATAGCCCAGCCCAGCCTCATCAGAGCTTGGGAACTAAGCAGGGTTCACCGTGGCCAGTCCTCAGCTGGGAGACCACCAGAGAAGACAGGAGTCACTACGCAGATGAAGGCGACGGCAGACCACCTTGGCTCGTCTCTTGTCTCTCACCTCAAGTTGGTTGCAACTTGACAGCCCACAGTGATCATGACACGGACAACGTAGTGTACAGAATGCACTGAACACACTGTTATCTCCCCAAAGTATAATGCAGTTAACAGTGGAGGCAGTCGTAAACAGCGAGGAACAAACGTTGCAAAAGAATGAATACGACTACAAGCTCCCCACGCTCGTGACTCATTTTGAAGTTCTTTCTTCAGAAATTCAATAGACTGGAGCTTTTATCTCACCCTGTGAACAAAGCGTGAAGATAAAAGGCTGTATTCTTTTAGATCTGGAATATAATCCCAGCTGGTCAATTCCATGCCTTTTCTACTTGTGAGAATGCATAAACGTTAAAGAGTGTGTGTGTGTTGTGGAGGAATAAGCTTTTGCCTAATGCATTTCACTTGAAGCAGTCAATCAGACCAAAATGGGCATCCCTTATCCTGGGGCTTCCAGCTTAGATCCAAGCTTACCACTAAACAGCCCAATCCTGTGGGCCACTGTGATGGAGGTGGCTAGCCGACAGTGCATCTGAGGCACTGCTGGTACATAAGAACATCAGAGAAGCCGTGTTGGATCAGGCCAGTGGGCCCATCTGGTCCAACACTCTGTGTCACACAGTGGCCAAAACCCAGGGGCCATCAGGAGGTCCACCAGTGGGGCCAGAACTCCAGAAGCCCTCCCACTCTTCCCCCCCCCCCCAAGCACCAAGAAGACAGAGCATCACTGGCCCAGACATAAGAACATAAGAGAAGCCATGTTGGATCAGGCCAGTGGCCCATCCAGGCCAACACTCTGTGTCACACAGCGGCCAAAACACAGGGGCCATCAGGAGGTGCCCCAGCAGAATAGGGCAGAAAGGAGGAGGGGAAGGAAGCAAAGGCCTACAGTAAGAGTTGAGAGGACAGGAGGTGATAAGGTGGAAAGCAAGAGGGAAAAGTGTCGTGAGAAACTAAGGTCTAGCTACATGGAACCTCCATGTTCATTGGCAGGCAATCTGTGAATATTATTATTTATTCATAGAATCACTGTGTTGGAAGGGACCTCCAGGGTCATCTAGTCCAACCCCCTGCACAAGGCAGGACATTCACAAATACCTCCCCCTCCACACACCCGCAGTGACCCTGTTCCATTCCCAGAAGATGACAAAAAGCCTCCAGGATCTCCGGCCAAACCGGCCTGG
>NW_015162674.1:13422-26518 GCF_001447785.1 Gekko japonicus
CCATTATTTTAGTCTATTTATAACCCCCCTCTCCCGGAACCAGCTCAGAGCAGGGAAACCTCAGTTGGGGAAACGTTTTGATTGTTGTTGTTGTTCAGTCACACAGTCAAGTCCGACTCTTCGCGACCCCCCTTCTTCTTTGACCTTCAGTCTTTCCCAGCATCAGGGTCTTCTCCAGTGAGGGCTCCCTTCTTGTTCGGTGAACATACAAGGTTCTAAAAGCATTAAAATGCTATAAATACACTAGAAATGACAGTGATTACAACAAATATCATGGAAGTCCATAAAATCCATACAGCTAAAAGATGGCGTTCCTGTGAAGGGCGATATAACGGTCTGATGAGGAGGGGAGGGGAGGGGAGGGGGGAGGCCAGTCATAGATGGAGCCCTCCAGAAGGGAGCCCTTCGCCACCCTCAACCATCGGCCAGGCAGAACAGCTCTGTTTTACAGGACTGTAACAAGCCCCGCAGGGCCCTGATCTCTCCCGGGAGACTGTTCCTCCAGACTGGAGCCGGGCCCAAAAAGTCCCTGGCTCTGGTTGAGGACAGCGGCATGCTCTTTGGGCCAGGGGACCGCCAGCAGGTTTTGATCACTAGCAGGGGTCATTTCCTGCAGGAGCACACAGGTGCGGAGCTCCAGAAATAAAGAGCCCAGGGGGCGGGCACATGCAACAAGCCCCACCCCCTGCTCCTTCTCTCCCTCTTTTTTCATTCTTTCCCTCCTTCTTTCCTTCTATTTCTTTCCTCCTTTTTCATTCTTTTCCTCCTTTTTTGTCTTTCTTTCCCTCCTTCTTTCCCTCCTTCTTTCCGTCTCTCCCTCTTTCTTTCCCTCTTACCCTCCCTCTTTCTCTCTCTCTCTCTCTCTCTCTTTCTGTCTGCACAGATCTATGTGAGGGCATATCTGCACGTTCCCCCTCCCCCCAATAGCTAGCAATCCAAAACAGTGCAGTGGAGCCTGAGCGGTGGTTGTTGCCTTCTGACACACTCCCGGTGATGTCAGGGGGTGTGGCATATGCAAATGAGTTATGCTAAGGCCCCCCCCCCCCCCCGAATAGCTGGCAATCCAAAACAGTCCAGTGGAGCCTGAGCGGTGGCTGTAGCCTTCTGACACACTCCCGGTGTCAGGGGGTGTGGCATATGCAAATAAGTTATGCTAATATTATGCTAATAAGCTCCTGCACCTCTTTTTCTACAAAAGGGCCCCTGCTAGAGCATAATGCTGTTTGAGGGACATACCAGGCAGTTGTGAAGGTCCCAGAATATGGATTTCTGGGAGGCAAATCGGGGTGCAGTTGGAGTTGTTAACTTCATGTCCCGCTCTGCAGAGCCAGTGTGGTTTAGTGGTTAAGGACTAGGAGCTGGAAGACCCAAGCTGTGACCTTGAACTAGTTGTTCCTTTTCTCTCTGTCTCTCTCTCTCTCTGACTCTGTCTCTGTCTCTCCACCCCCCCAAGGGTTGCCGGCTCTGAGTTGGGAAATACCTGGAGATTTGGGGTGGGTGGGGCCTGAGAGAGGGTGTGGTTTGGGCAGGGGAGGGACACTGGACTTCAGTGGGGTCTAATGCCACAGAGCCCACCATTTTCTCCAGGCGAACTGATCTCTGTGGCCTGGAAAATCAGATGTAATAGCAGGAGATCTCCAGCCACCACCTGGAACTTGGGAACTCTGCTCTCTCCTCTTAGCCTATCTTCCAGGAGTGTTGTGAAGATACAGCAGAGCAGGGGAGAATTGGGTGTGTCGCCTTGAGCTCCTTTGGAGGAACGGTGGGAGGGAAATGCGCCACATGAAACGGACTGGCCCAGTGTTGGAAAGAGGAGACCGGGTGTGTGGACCTGGGTCTGACCTAGCCGGAGAGCTCTTAATGTCCTTCGATTAGCCGAAACGCACCCCCTCTGGTTCCATGGACATGCCTGCTGTTTAGGCATCCCGTTTTAAAAAAAATAACTTTTATTATAAGAAAGTAATTATAAATAACAGCAGTTATTATTCATCAACATTTGTGAATTATGTCAAACTGTCCATCAGAGGTTCCCAGACTTATTTGGCGTCCCGCCACCTTTTCAGAAATGAAATTACTCAACCGCCCCCCCCAGAAATCTGCCTTCAAGAAGTGGACAAAAAGATGCAGTGACAAACTTGCGCCCAAAGCACCTGCCGCCCACCTGGATCGTTCCAGCGCCCCCCAGGGGGCAGTACTGCCCACTTTGGGAACCAGCGCTGTATATAGTTGAATGTTTAAAAATATATTCCTAAAAAATTATAAATATAGGAGAACTAGTAAGTAACAAGCAGCAGTTTTATAATTGCCAACAAATATTTTTAAATCCATTAAAAGATAAGCCAAAATCTCATTATACCGTTCGTTTGTCTTATGATATTTGAAAGAATGATGCTGTGCTGAGTAATCCATAAAGGGAAGCCATTTGTCTAATAAATTAGAGTTACCTGAAGTAGATTCAGTGGTTGAAATATGATCAGCTATTTTGTCCATGGTGACCATTCTGCAACTGAAGGAACAGAGGTCTTCTTCCAGTGAGAGTCGGCGTCTCATTTGAAACTATAATACTAATGATAAACTTTGCTTTCCTCCCCTCAGTGCCTGTCTTTGTGCCGGAACGGCCCAGGACCCGGGCTGGGAAGGGAACCCCCATTCCGGGATACACCCCTACGGAGGGCACCCCTGAGCAGCTCGCAAGCCCGGCGGCTGAGCCCCTGGAGGCAGTGGACGATGCGATCGTAGCTTTAAGCTCCCTCCACCTGGAAGATGATAACCCTGCAGAGGCGGGCGAGACAGCTCCCGGTCCCCACTCCCCCGACTCCAGCCCTGAAGGCGGGGCTAGACGGAAGGGCCGGGTCTCTCCCGGAGGAGTAGAGCTGGCAGGGGACAGCCAGTCAGAAAGCATGTCGACCAGCTCTCCTGAAGGGACCGGCCAGTCAGGAAGCCCATCAGCAGCCTCTTCTGAAGGGGCAGAGCCAGCAAAGGGTAGCCAGAGAGGAAGTTCATCGACAGGGAGTTCCTCTGGTGAAGTGGAGACACCTGCCAAAGAGACAAAGGTAGGTGCTATGCGGTCCTCCGGATCAGCAATTTTCCTGAATCTTTACGTTCAGGGAACACTTCCCACGTCAGTTTGTTTGCCATACAACCTCTGCAGACTGGAAGGGATTCTGGGATGTATTAAGGGCGCACGCAGTTCACGCAGGGCACCGTCCACGCCAGTTTGCTGTCGTGGTTAGGAGCGCGGACTCTACTCTGGGAGGAACTGGGTTTGATTCCCCACTTTCCCACATGCAGCTGCTGGTGTGACCTTGGGTCAGTCATAAGTTCTTTCAGAGCTGTTCTCTCATGAGCCGTTTCTGTCAAGAGCTCTCTCAGCCCCACCTACCTCACGGGGTGTCTGCTGTGGGGAGGGGAAGGAGTTTGTCAGCCGCTCTGAGACGCCTTCGGGTAGTGGAGGGCGGGGCACAAATCCAAGCCCCTCCTCCTTTCTGTCTGAGAGTTCTCCTTGAGCACACCCACCCTTCCTCCTGTAAGCTGCAGGATCCTGGTCCTCCAGCGTTTCGAAGCGGGCCCCACCTTTTGGGGGGCCCGCTTGCAAAACTAACTCCATGCCGCTTTCCCCCTGCCTGACAGGAAGTGCCGAAACCTCACCCCAGAGTCATCACTGCTTCCTGGCTCGCACTCCTCCTCCCTCCTGGCCCTGTAACCCAACCTGCGAGAGATCTGCCATCTGCTTTTGGATCCCGGCCTATGATTTGTGAACTGCTGCTGTAGGTCAGGGTCCAGGGGCAGCTTTAAGACTAACCAAGTTTTATTCAAGGTAGGGGCTTCCGTGTGCATGCACACGGAAGCCCGTACCTTGAATAAAACGTGGTCGGTCTTAAAGCTGCCCCTGGGCTCTAACTTTGCCCTACTGCTTCAGACCAACGCGGCCACCCCGCCTGCTGCTGTAGGGAGAATCACGGTAAGCCAACTGACGTCCAGACAAGCGTGGCCTCCACTGCTGGTCTTCTCATCGAGGAGATGCCAGCTTCCCCAGAACAGAGTCCGGGAACCATCGCCACCTGTGGTGCAAGATCTTCTTTCAGTTTTCACTCTTGTCTCTCCGTTTTCAGTTCCCCGTACTCAGTCTTCTTCCTTTTTTAAAAACACACGCCCATGCACGCGCACACAAACAAGAAAATGCTGGAGACCAATGTTCCCTCTCAGCTGTGGAGTCTTGTGAGCAAGAATTCTACTTTGCGAGTTCCTGGCATTAAAGTGGCGAGCGAACGATTTGGCTACTGCATAAATCAGTTTGCTCTGGAGCCCTCCTTCCTGAGCTGAGACTAAAATATGTGAGCTGGAGGCTAAAAAACTGTGAGCTAGCTCACACTCACTCAGCTGAGAGGGAACACTGCTGGCGACACCAGCCAAAGTTGGGATCTCGGTCGGTTAACGCATTTGGGGCTGCTTTTAAGCCAAAACTTCTCATCTGGATTAGGAGGCAGGGAGATGGGCGCAACTGGGGGGGGGGGGGCAGCCTGGTGTCCCACCACTGACCACAATGAAATAGCTTTTTACCCATATCAAAATGGGTTTGCACCTCCCCTCCTCTTTCTTAGCGACTGCCCACACCTTTAGAAGGGGGAGGCTTCCTAGTTCTGAAAAATGTGGATTTGTAAATATTATTGCCCTGATACAGGTGGCGCAGGCTACCCTGATTAATAGACCACTGAGGAAGTCCAGGGTTGCTACGCAGAGGCAGGCAGTGAGCATCTCTTGCCTTGACCTGGATGGCCCAGGCTAGCCTGATCTTCTCTGATCTCAGAAGCTCGGCAGGGTTGGCCTTGATTTGTACTTGGATGGGAGACCACTGAGGAAGTCCAGGGTCACTACGCAGAGGCAGGCCATGGCAGAAGCCACCTCTGAACATCTCTTGCCTTGAAAATCCTATGGGTCACTGTAAGTCAGCTGCAACTTGAGGGCGCTTTCCTCCACCCCCACCATTCCTGGCCTCACCACAGGGTTTCACGGAACTCTGATAATTGGGCAGAGGTGGTGGGTGGCGCACCCTAAGTTTAAAAGCAAATGGAATGGGTGTTAATATAAGAACATAAGAGAAGCCAATGGTTGGATCAGGCCAATGGCTCATCTAGTCCAACACTCTGTCACACAGTGGCCAAAAATACCAGGTGCCATCAGGAGGTCCAGCAGTAGAGCCAGGGCACTAGAAGCCCTCCCACTGTTGCCCCACCCCCCCAAGCACCAAGAATACAGCGCATCACTTGCCCCAGCCTGAGAGTTCCTATCTATACTGTGTGGCTAATAGCCATGGACGGACCTCTTCTCCGTATGTTTATCCAGTTCCCTCTTGAAGCTGCCCATGGGCCACCTCCTGTGGCAGTGAATTCCATGTGTTAATCACTCTCTGGGTGAAGAAGTACTTCCTTTTATCCGTTCTAACCCGACCGCTCAGCAATTTCATGGAGTGCCCACGAGTTCTTGTATTGTGAGAAAGGGAGAAAAGTACCTCTTTCTCTACCTGCTCTATCCCGTGCATAATCTTGTAAACCTCAATCATGTCACCCCTCTTTTGCTTGGACCAACCAAATTAACAAGAAGTGCGGTGTGAGCTTCCAAGCTCCCCGGGGCTCTTCTTCAGGCTGGGTGGAAAAGAAAGGGTCGGGAACAGATTTTTTTTCCAGACTGCGATATTAAGCTTTAAAAGTCTCTCCTCCTTCCCTTCTGCCAGGCAAGCCGGCCAGATTCATCCTCCATGTCAATTGAGGTCATTCTGCTCGACGAAGCAGCAGGGGGTTGTTCTCCCTCCTGTGAGCTGCTTGGCGAAGATCCATCGGATGGGGTAAGTGGGGGAAGGCTGGAGAATTTCCTGCAATTAATGAAAGGCGGTGGGGCGGAATTTATGCCCTGAAGGAGACTAGGCCTTTCTGAGCAGCATCTTGAATTGGCTTTAACATCTATTCTTTGGTTCAGTCTCATATCCCACAGGGCTTTGCAGCCTGGCCAGGGCTATATTATTTCAGTCAAGTGTTACCCTGAAGATGCAGTTCATCTCAGAGCATAGTTGACATTCTTGGAGCCAAAGCGTGTACCAGGCGAGAGTCAAGAGATATAGTTATTGGTATATGGCTCCTTAGCCCCATCCATCTTTATAGAGCCTCCTGACCCCTCAGATAATATACCCAGTTTGGGCAAAGTTCATATTACCATCCTAAGAGGGGCTGGCTTTTGTCAAGTTCGTCACATTTCTAAATTGACGTTCTACGTTGGTTCTACGGACCGCAGAAGGGTATATATTACTTGCATTATTGTGACTCTGAGCTGCCAGCCAAAGACTCCTGAGATTTCGGTGTGAATCTGGCTGACAGACAGGAATATGCCTCTATAAGTCAGGCCCATTGCCAGGATTTTGTGGGGGCAAATTATTTTTCTGGTGGGGCTGAAGTTCTCAGTACAGAAAGAAGAGCCATTGAGCCCATAGAAAGGTGTTAAAAGGATAGATCTCTGCATTGCAAGCTGTCAGCCACTTGAGATGACAGTCCTCAGCTGCTGCAAGTTAATCACTCCTGCCAGCCTGAGCAACCATTCTGAGAACAAGCCGATAGGTGGGGGTGATGACTTCTATAGTAAAAAAGCTCACACTTGGGCAGAAAAACTCTCTTAAAGGAGACCAGTTTCTGGACACAGAGTTAGAAGGGATCCTAGAGGTCACCTACTCCAACCCCCTTGACTCTGTGTGGGAACTGCAACACCCCACTCTGCTTATAGGAGCACACGCCTTTAAAAAAATGTTTTTAAATGATCGAAAAAAAGCATTCACCGGAGAAACGCTTGTGGGCTGTGCCTTTAAGAAAGGCATCGGAACCCCCAAAAGCCCCACCGTAGCTATGGGCCTGAGTGCACTCTTTAGGCACTGAGTTTTCTTTAGTATTGCTTGCATTAAGGATTTTCTTTGCATTTTTCCGAAGTTTGGGTGAAGTTCAATAAACGGTTTTAGTGTGGCCCAGCTGTCTCCTCTCTCTCTCCCTTGGAAAGGCTTCGGCCCCTCGCCGGCCTCCTTCCAGCCCAGCCGTACCTTGGTGTGGTTCAGAGTCCCAGGACAAACTCCTGGGCTCTGGAATTCCCCTTCACAATCCTATCCGGAGTTGCTCCAGTCTAAGCTACGCCATCTTCTTGGTTTGTTTGTTTTTTGCAGGGGCTGTTCTATGCCGTGACTCCCCTCCCGTGGTGCCCCCACCTCGACGCTGTGCTCCCTGTGCCTCCCGCTGGCCTGAACGTGCTGGAGCCCTGTGTGGCGTGCGGCAGCCAGGCCGAGAACTGGGTCTGTCTGATTTGTTATAAGGTAAGGCAGCCAAGTGGTTCAAGCGGTTAAGACGCTGAGTTGCAGACCGGAAGTGTCGGTAGTTCGGCAGTTCAAGACCCAAGTGCCGCGTGACGGAGCAAGCTCCCGTCTCCGGCTCCTGCCAACCCAGCAGTTCGAAAGCAAGAAATTGCAAGTAGATAAAGTGGTATCGCTTCGGTGGGAGGGTAACAGCGTTCCGTGCGCCTTGGTGTCTAGTCATGCCAGCCACATGACCACAGAGATGTCTTCGGACAGCGCTGGCTCTTTGGCTTGGAAACGGAGATGAGTATCGCATCCCTAGAGTCTCTGCCTGAGAGCTGCTGCCAATCTCAGGGGACAATTCTGACTTCGATGGACCAGGGGTCTGACTCAGTGTAAGGCGGCTTCATGTGTGTTCATGTGTGAGGAATGTTAATGTGACAACAAGGCTGCTGGCCAATTATATCTTGGGGGTGTGTGTGAGAATGTTCCTTGCCTTGCTAACCACAAAAATGACGAGCCACCGAGGAAGAAGGAAAAGCCATCCGTCTCACGAAAGGAAATGTTACAGGGGTAGAAAGAACACCCTCCCCCATCTGACAGCAATGCTGATTCTGTGAACTTAGGCAGATCGCGAGGAGGGAGGGCAGGAAGGGTTGCCTCAGTGCTTAAGTTCTCGTAACCCTTTTTTACACACCTAGGGAAATGTGATCCCTACCCTATATCCTGTAGAAGAAGAGTTAGGGTTTAGTTATTCCTTTCCCCAATCCCATAGACATTGAAAAACAATAATTTTTTTTTAAAAGAAAGCCAACACTTAGGCAGAAAAACTCTCTTCAAGGAGACCAGTTTCTTGACACAGAGTTAGAAGGGATCCTAGAGGTCACCTACTCCAACCCCCTTGGCTCAGTGCAGAAATTAGTCAACCACAGCACCCCAGTCTGCTTAAAGGAGCGCATGCCTTTTTAAAAAATGTTTTAAAATGACTGGAAGAAGCATTCACGGGAGAATTTTTTTGTGGGGCTGTGCCTTTAAGAAAGGGGACAGAGCCCCCCAAAAGCCCCACCGTAGGTACGGACCTGCATGGTGATGAAGCATGCCACAAGACAAGGGGCATGGGCTTCTGAGAAGGGTGTTCTGGGTCTGCGAGCTGAACATCTCCGGATGAGCATGGCCTCATTCCCAAGGCTGATTTTTCCTGTCCTGGGCCGCCTGCGTCAGCTTTGAAGACTGCCTTGTTTTTCCCTTCTGCTCAGGTGTGCTGCAGCCGCTACATTAATCAGCACATGGTGGCCCACAACTCAGAATCGGGGCATCCGCTGGTGCTCAGCTTTGAGGACCTCTCCGTCTGGTGCTACGGGTGCCAAGCCTACATCCACCACCCGGTGAGTCGTATAACTGGCCGTCCCTTTTCCCCCCTGCTTCCTTCCAAGGGTTTTCTGCTCAGCTGATCCATACTGTGTAATGCCACGCTGGGGCAAGTATCAGTTGAGTGCCTGTCTCCAAGTCCCTTACTTTGGAAGCCTCGTTCCTTCATCTTGGCAAGGCGCAGAGAGGCTGTTTGCACCTATTCAGAAGCACCTGCCGTGTTCTGCGATATGCAAGGCTCAGAGCTCTGCCACAAATCCCAGCCCCTCCTCCTGTGACTGGCAGACGTTTTCTGACCGGAAAGACAAGCAAACAAACACGGTGATATACTGGCAAACACGTTTAGTAACACTTTTGACAATAGTCATATCAATCTTTTGTCACATTACAGAGAAATACATCCTTACAATATTACAAAGAAAAGTCCCCCATCGTCATGTTACCCATCCTCATGATGTTGCTATGAACACCCGGGTGTAGGCTCATTTCGTCAAAATCTTCCTCAGGAGTATTCCTATTTTCTTCAAAGTTATCAGCCTGTTGTTGCAATTCAGTGTTTATTTTGGGAGCAAGCCAGTCCTTAACCTGTAACAGGTTGAAATACAGAAAACCAGTTTGGTGGAGTGGTTAAGTGTGTGGACTCTAATCTGGGAGAACCGGGTTTGATTCCCCACTCCTCCACTTGCACCTGGCTGGATGACCTTGGGCAAGCCATAGTTCTGTCAGAGCTGTTCTTGAAAGAGCAGTTCTCTCAGATCTCTCTCAGCCCCACCTACCTCACAGGGTGTCTGTTGTGGGGAGGGGAAGGGAAAGGAGTCTGTAACCGCTCTGAGACTCTGAGTGAAGGGCAGGATATAAATCCAATCTCCTCCTCCTCCTCCTCTTCTTCTTTTTCTCCTCCTCCTCCGTCTTCTCCTTCTCCTCCTCTAAACAGATTCAAAAGCCTTCGATACCACTGGCTTGCTCCTAATATAAACACTTAAATATACTATATAAACATAATAGAGCATGATATTATATTATGTATAAATATGGCTTGCTCCTATAAATATAAACACTTAAGTGGTATTGAGAGGTAAGTTCTTAATAATATTCTTAATAGCATTCAGTAAAATGAAAAATTATTCACTTCCATTCAGGTTTGTGTTGTTCCTCATTGTAATAACCATGGTTCATTCCAAGATGATAATTTTGAAGAAAATAAATAGATTTGCAGAGAGTATTTGGCCAGCCAGATTCAGAAGGCTTTTGCATGATTTATTGTATACAGCACGGAATTTGTCTGTAAGCATCAATATGTATTCACAGCTCCACCATTGAGATAGTGGCCTGAAGAAGTCAAAAGAAACGGACGGCAACCTAGGCGATCCGTAGGCACTTCATTTTGTGACTCTGTTTAGAGACAAAACGGGAACGGTTAATGACTTCTGTGAAAAAGGACTGTAAAAGAAAAGACGAATGCATTTTAAGGACACAATTTGTTGTCTAATGCTTTATTTGTACAGTATGTTGTTTTTTGGGGTGGTTTCCACCTATGCTGCGTTAGCTACCCACCTTGGTTCTTCTGTTCCATAGAGTTAAGTGTAACTGCTGAGTATCTGAGTTGACGCCCGTGTGCTTTTTCTGTTTGGCTTTTTGTCAGACTCTCCTCGACGCCAAGAGCCACGCTCACCGGGAGAAGTTTGGCATCAGCCTGCCCGTAGCGGTCTGAGGGGCGACTCCTCGGCCCGGAGATACCAAACACGACTGCAGCACAATCGACCGTCCCATCGTTTGACCTCAACGAATTGGCGCCCTGACAATTCCGGGGCTCTTGCCGTGCCAAAAAGTCGACAACCACCAGCAGCCACGAGTCCAGCACCAACAACCACGCTGCTTCCACTGAGCCCAAGACCACTGTCCGTCCCCCCGATGCCCCAGTTCACATTCCAACATCAGGCAATACCAAATCGGCCGCCGTGGAAACCACTTCCAGTCACAGGCTGTATTTTGCTTCTCCCCGTGTTGAAGCAGCGCTCTTTCCAGAGGGGCTAAATTGCCCGTTCCTGCTCATACTTGACTTCCAGTGCCTGGTGGCAGCTCTTCCTTTCCTCCATTCCCCCCACCCGTGACTGTCTCTTTCACTCAAGCACTCCCTCCCAGTATGACAGTGACTGTTCTCAGCCGGAGGAAACCAGGCAGAGTTATGAGAGTGCGGAACGGGGGATTAACTGCCACCCATTACTATGTCAAGAACGATCCCCAACTAATTGGGTTGGGGGGTCAGGGAACCTGCCTTGGGCAAGCGGATTTCCTTCCCACACTGCAAATAAGCCGGCTGTAAGAGGTTGAAATACGGGAAACCATTTTCTGCAGAAGAATAGGGTTCTCTAAACTGGGGGGTTACTACCGCTAAGTATGTGTATATATCTATATCTATATCATTGGTGGCAGTTTTTGCTTTCTTTGTTCAAAGGTACCGTGGTGTTTGTTCCTGCACATAGCAGGAAGCGTGCATATTTCTGGGAAGACGGAGGGTCCGAAAGACGCGCCGCCCCTCCGAGTTGACAATCCGCAATTCTGAGGCTTAGATGCTCACATGTTTCCCTGCCAATTAATGTGGGATCCAAACCAGGCCGAGGTTGAGGAGCAGTTCCGTGTCTGCTATGTCACCGGACAGGTGGTCGCACTGACATGTTTAAAATGGCCCCCTCCTGCTAAGGAGCCGTTTCAGGCCCAGGCAAAATCCTCACGTAGCTTGGTGTGGCGACAGCATCTATGCCAGAAGAGAATGGGGAGACCTCGGGCCCGGTCGCCGCCTCCACACCCCAGGCGTCATCGAGAGCTGCTCAGCTGAGCGGGCCTGGCCCTTCCAAACAGGAAGCGGGACGAGTCGGGGAAGGGGGCGTTTATCAGCACTTCGTTTCCACAGTTTTCCTGGTCAGTTCTTTGATCCCCCCCACCCCCAAAGAGACAGGGAGGGTCGGTGTTGAATCGAAGGCCTCGGAGTTCCTGAGTGTCTTCTTCTGGGCTGAAGTGGCGTGACAGCCACCTTTCCGTAGCTTCCTGCCCCCCACGGATCATTTTCTCCTCTCTCTTAACTTGACGGAACAGAGGGACTGAATGGGGACAAGGCCAATTTTGTCCTCCCTCTACCCAAAAGAGGAGGAGTTGGAAAGGGCTACGAGTGGGCAGGGAGTCGCTGGAACCCGATTAGAGGTGGGTCGCGTGGCCAGGGCTGGCCCTGGTGGCACGTGTGTGTGTGTGGAGATAGTAGATGGAACCAGTATAAGAACAGTGGTAGATACTGAACGGGGGGGGATCATTACATTATAACCTCCTAAAATCCCTTTCTCTGCTTGATTTTTATAATGTCTCTAAATAATTCAAATAAAAGCATTCATGTGGATAATGTGTGTGTGTGTGCGTGCGTATGTATTTTACACCCTGAGGACACGGTGAGCTCAAAAATCCCTTTGTTTCAGTGTCCACCCCACGACCTGCTCTCCCTGTAGGAAATCGATCATATGAACATAGGAAGAGGAGGAGGTGGAGGAGATTGGATTTATACCTCATGCTTCACTACCTGAAGGAGTCTCAGGGCGCCTTACAATCTCCTTTCCATTCCTCTCCCCACAACGGACACCCTGTGAGGTAGGTGGGGCTGAGAGAGCTCTGAGAGAAACTGCTTGTGAGAGAACAGCTCTGAGAGAACTTGTGACTGACCAAGGTCACACCAGCAGCTGCACGTGGAGGAGTGGGGAATCAAACCCGGTTCTCCCAGATTAGAGTCTGTGCTCCTAACCTCCACACCAAACTGGCTCTCAAAGAGCCCTGCTGGATCAGACCAGGGAGGGTCCACCTAGTCCAGCATGCTGCCTCACACAGTGGCCAACCAGTTCCTCTGGAGGGCCAACAACAGGGCAGAGAGGCTGAGGCCTTCCCCTGATAAGAACATTAAGAAGAGCCCTGCTGGATCAGACCGGTGGTCCATCTATTCCAGCATCCTGCCTCCCACAGTGGCCGACCAGCTGTCTCTAGGAAGCCCGCAGACAGGATGACTGCAACAGCCTGTGCTCCCCAGTGAATGATTTACAAAGGCATCTTATTTGTGGTACTGGAGTGGGAGCAGATATCCATCATGATTAGTAGCCATTTGATAGCCCAGACCTGAATTTCTCCACCCCCTTTTTTAAGACTTCCACGTTGGCAGCCATGACCTCATCATGTGGCAGTGAGTTTCGCAAATCAACTAATTAATAATAAGGGCTGCAGTCATTAATGTTATAGATGCTGTAAGAGCCCCCAATATTAACAATTATAAGAATCACCAATCGAGGAATCATTAATACAATTAACAAACATAAGACTATAATAACTGGTAGAATAATTATCAACGCAATAGGTACTGCAATATTAACAATTTAA
>NW_015162675.1:0-8343 GCF_001447785.1 Gekko japonicus
ATTTTTGTCAATTTATACTGCAACCCCTCTGTCAGTCGACTAGTTTCATATATGGAGCAGAGGTCCATCAGTGGCTATTAGCCACAAGGTATCAGTAGGAACTCTCAGTCTGGGGCAAGGGATGCTCTGTCTTCTTGGTGCTTGGGGGGGGCAACAGTGGGAGAGCTTGTGGGGGCAACAGCGGGAGGGCTTCTAGTGTCCTGGCCCCACTGATGGACCTCCTGATGGCATCTGGTATTTTTGGCCACTGTGTGACAGAGTGTTGGACTGGATGGGCCACTGGCCTGATCCAACATTGGCTTCTCTTATGTCCTTATAGATAGGAACTCTCAGTCTGGGGCAAGGGATGCTCTGTACTCTTGGTACTTTGGGGAGGGGGTCAACAGTGGGAGGGCTTCTAATGTCCTGGCCCCAATGCTGGACCTCCTGATGGCCCCTGGTATTTTTGGCCACTGTGTGACACAGAGTGTTGGCCTGGATGGGCCACTGGCCTGATCCAACACTGGCTTCTCTTATGTTCTTATTATTCTCCCCTGCCCTCTTCTCCTGTTGAGCCAGCAACTTTGCTTGAACATTGGAAGTTGCAAGAGACCAGCATGAACATCCGGAGCTCTCTCTTTAAACCTCAGAGCATTGCACTGGGGAGAAATTAATTCAAGTTATAGGCAGTTTGTCCTGTCCTCAGTAGCAAATCCTGCCATTCCTCTTGGTACTTAGCCATCCTATTGTTCACCTCGAATTCACCCCCAAACCCATTATGAGCTGTAAAATGACAAAAGTCTCTGGAACTGACACTTGGCTATTTAAAATATATATATATATCAAGACAGAGAATGGGGAAATGACCCAAGGACAGAAATTAGGTGACTCCATCCTTGTTAGAACAGTAACTCTGGGAGAGAAAAATCAGAGCTGAAACCACTCATCTCGTTCAAGGCGCTCCCAAGATTATACCCAAGTGCCACTTTCCTGTAAAAAATAAGCACTCTTATTTAGCAGCAACAGATTGAAAACTAAATGGGCAACCCCCCCGCTGACTTTAACGAGGGACAGATTGGACTCTTAAATAGCCTTCCAGGGAGTTTCAATGTTCTTTCCCTCCTGCGTAGTGCATGTATATTTCAAAGAGTGTCTGCAGAATTTTCTGCAGGGTGACTCAGCGTAGGTTTTCCAGTTTCTGATTTTGAGGCACGAAGCAAAATTGAGTGGTGGTAGTTTGTTTCCAAAGGAACTATACTGGATGGGGCATGCACTTCTGGGTAGCAGTGTGTATGAACAAGATCTTGGGGTATGGGTGGTATGACTAAATATGAGCAGTCAGTGTGGTGCAGCAGCAAAAAATGCTAATGCGGTCTTGGGGTATATCAATAGAGGCGCAACATCCAAATCTCAAGACGTCATAGTCCTTTAATTCTACAGATGGCCGCCAATGTTCCCTCTAAGCTGTGGAGTCTTGTGAGCAGAAATTCTACTTTGTGAGCTACTGGCATGGAAGTTGTGAGCGGGCGATTGGGCGACTGCATCATTTAGTTTGCTCTGGAGCCCTCCTTCCTGAGTTAAGACAAAAATATGTGAGCCGGAGGCTAAAAACCTGTGAGCTGGCTCACACTCACTCAGCTTAGAGGGAACACTGCTGGCCGCACCTGGAGAACTCTGTGCAGTTCTGGGGGCCTCACTACAAAAAGGATGTGGACGGAATGGATCGGGTACAGAACAGAGTGATGAGGATGATCAGGGGCCTGGAGACCAAGCCCTATGAGGAAAGGCAGAGGGACCAGGGAATGTTCAGTGTGGAATAAGGAGGTTGAGAGGGGATATGATTGAGGGTATTTGAAAGGCCAGCTGTTCCTGTTGGCAGGCTGGTAGCAGAGGTTAGGAATGCTCCCTCTAAGCTGTGGAGTCTTGTGAGCAAAAATTCTACTTTGTGAGTTACTGGCATTAAAGTCGTAAGCGAGCAATTTGGCTACTGCATAAATTAGTTTGCTCTGGAGCCATCCTTCCTGAGCTAAGACAAAAATGCGTGAGCCAGAAGCGAAAGCTCAGCTTAGAGGGAACACTGGTTAGGACTCACAATAATGGGTTTAAATTAGAGGTAGAAAGGTACCTGCTGGATATCAGGATTTTTTTTTTTTACAGCAAGAGTTGTGCAACAGAGGAATCAGCTGCCTGGGGAGGTGGTGAGCTCCCCCTCACTGGCGGTCTTCAAGCAGCGTCTGGACAAACACTTGTCAGGGATGCTCCAGGCTGATCCTGCATTGAGCAGTGGGTTGGGCTAGATGGCCTCTACGGTCACCTTCTGAGTCTGTGGTTCTACCTGAGCTAAAGTTTTGGGAACCACCCCTAGTTTGGGGTCTTCTCTCCCTCTGCTTCTCACAGTTGCTTGCACTTTTCCAAGAGAAGTAATTGGGATGGATAGATCCTGTCCTTTGAGAACTTTACAAAGGAATGCTCAAAAAGTCTTTTCGGATGTATTAAATTAATATAACTGTAGAGAAGCTTCATATTTCAGAACTGTGTCCTTGAAGTCAATGGAATTACCCCAAGGCAAATTGTTCATTAATTAGGGACTGACTCATCCAATTCATTGAAAGGTAATTTTAGGGCTCCTTTTATACCAGAAGAAATCAAAGACACTGTCTGATCCGACAAGGGAAATGAAAACACAAATGGATCTCGGATTAGACTTTTCAGGCTTAGAAAATTTACACATGCCAGCTGATTGTTCACATACTTCCACCTGCAGGATCAGGGCAAAAGTTGTTTTTTTAATGGTATAAAGGTAAAGGTAAAGGTTCCCTTGCTCGAAAGCCAGTCGAGTCCGACTCTAGGGTTGCGATGCTCATCTCTGTTTCAAAGCCAAAGAGCCAGCGCTGTCCGAAGACGTTTCCGTGGTCATGTGGCCGGCATGACTAAACACCAAGGCACACGGAACACTGTTACCTTCCCACCAAAGTGGTACCTATTGATCTACTTGCAATTTCTTGCTTTCGAACTGCTAGGTTGGCAGGAGCTGGAACCAGAGACGGGAGCTCACTCCGTCATGCGGCAACCCGGGTCTAACCATAAAAAAACCCCAATATTTATTGATCTATGTAAATATTTTAATCCTACTTTTAGTCCTTAAACAGGCTTACAAACTAAGACACAAACAATACACATTTAAATAAAACAACCCAGCAGTTCCCTAATAGATAGAGTTGCCTTCAGTGTTCCCCCTAAGCTGAGTTAATGTGGGCTAGCTCACAGTTTTTTAGCCTCCAGCTCACACTTTTTTTTTGTCTCAGCTCAGAAAGGAGGGCTCCAGAGCAAACTAATGTGTGCAGCAGCCAAATCGCTCGCTCACAACTTCAAGGCCAGTAGCTCACAAAGTAGGATTTTTGCTCACAAGACTCCGCAGCTTAGAGGGAGCATTGCCTTCTCTAGGCTGGGAAATTCCTGGAGACTTGGAAGTGGAGACTAAGGAAGGCAGGGTTTGGGGAGGGGAAGGACCTCCATGGGAGGTAATGTTAAGAGAGTTCACCCTCCAAAGCAGCCATTTTCTCCCCAGGAACGGATCTCTGTAGCCGGGAGATCTGTGGTAATTCTGGGTGTTCTCCAGGCCCATCTGGAGGTCGGCACGCCTGCTCAGTTGAATTTAAAACAGGAGATTAGCCATGAAGATAAAACTGGGCTGGGGCTGCTTCCGCAGGCATAGTTCACACAAGATGACAGGCTGCAAGCAAAAAAGCCCTTTGCCTCTTGCTCTTTGGCCCAGGCCTCTAGGTGATGCTTAAGGGCAGGCTTTGAGTTACCTTTGACCTTTAAAGCCCTATATGGTCAGGGTCCGGCTTACCTTAGGGACCGCCTGTCCCCGCATGTTCCCCCAAGGGCAGTACGGTCGGGGAATCAAAATCTCCTGGACATTCCAGGCCCCAGAAACATCAAGTTTGTGGTTACCAGGGCTAGGGCATTTTCGGTGCCGGCTTCTACCTGGTGGAATGAGCTCCCAGAAGAGATCCGGGCCCTGCGGGACTTGGTGCAGTTCCGCAGGGCCTGCAAAACGGTGCTCCCGCCCCGGCTTTGCGAGGGGGACCCCCCGCCACTACCATCATTATGCCATCACCATTATGTTACCATCATTCTACCTACGCCCCCCTCACTAGTCCCGCAAATTGACCATCCTTAGAGCGGGGACTACTGGGGGTGCGAGACGTGCCTGGTAGAGGTCAATGCTGTATGGACGTATATTGTTGCTGCTATATTTATTGTTATTACTGTTGTTGGTTAATAATTTTAGAATTCCATCTTGTACTTTTATAGTTAAATAATTTTAGAGCACCGTAAAGCAAATTTTAGTAAATTGTATTGTTGTATTTTTTATATTATTCTGTACTGTTTTAACGTTTTAACTTGGGCATTTTTGCCCCCTGTGAGCCGCCCTGAGCCTTTGGGGAGGGTGGGGTATAAATTCAAAAATAAATAAAAAATAATAATAAAGGGCAGGCTTTAAGTTACCTGAACAACGGGAGACGGAGAACCTAGGCCAGCGCTTATTCAACTGGTCCAGGCGTTCTCATCTCCTTTAGATACCATACAAAAATGATCAGAAATGTCGTAAAGTGCCTCACTTAGCAATTGCTCAAGGATTCAGTAAGTGGCACTGTTCGATTTAGAATACAGAATTTACCACCTAAATTTCCTCTTTATCACTATTTCCAAATGCACAGTTTTTTCACTTTGAAATTATTCTATATTATTTTGTGATGCTTTTTAAAATTAAAAAAAAAATCTACTGTATATCCTGCTTTCCTCCCGAATGGGAACTGGAAACTGTTTATCATGTCATTTTCCCCGCTACCACCACAGCCTCACAACAACACCCCTGTGAGGCAGGTTAGGCTGAGAGATGGTGACTGGTTGAAGGTCACCCAGCAGGCTTTCATGACAAGAGTGGGGACCAGAACTCTTGCTGTCTCAGGTCTAACCCAACGCCATCACCTCTATGCCACATCAGCTCTGTAAGACTGTGTTTTCATGTAGAAAATCTCTCCCCTAGGGTTGCCAGCTCTGAGTTGGACAATACCTGGAGGTTTGGGGGTGGAGCCTAGGGAGGGTGGGGTTTGGGGAGGGACCTCCACAGGACATAAGGCCATGGAGTCTACCCTCCAAAGCAGCCATTTTCTCCAGGGGAACTGGTCTCTGTCGTCTGGAGAGCAGTTGTCAGGGGTCATTTCCTGCGGGAGCGCACAGGAGCGGAGCTCTGGCAGTAAGGAGCCCAGGGGACAGGCACATGCAACAAGCCCCACCCCCTGCTCCCAGCAGCCCTCACTCAGAGCAAGAAGCAACCAGTAAGTAAACTGCAGAGCCCCCCCCCATCCTGCCTTCAGGTACAAGCTCTCCCTCCTCTGTGAGGGCAGATCTGCGTGTCCCCCCGCCCCATAGCTAGCGATCCAAAACAGTCCAGTGGCACCTTTAAGACCAAGTTTTATTCAGGTAGAAGCTCTCCCTCCTCTGCGAGGACAGATCTGCACGTTCCCCCCCCCCAATAGCTAGCAATCCAAATCAGTCCAGTGGAGCCTGAGTGGTGGGTGTTGCCTTCTGACACACTTCCAGTGACGTCAGGGGGTGTGGCATAGGCAAATAAGTTATGCAAATGAGTTATGCTAATGAGCTCCTGCGCCTCTTTTTCTACGAAATGACCCCTGGCAGTTGTAATAAGGAGAGATCTCCCGGTCCCACCACGGGGCTGGCAACCATACTCTGCTCCCTTTATTTCCCATAAATATGAAGGCCACATAACTGAAGGCCACTCCAGACCGGTCTACAGATGCACAGAATAAGGTAGAAGAAGAGAGCGTACCATCTCAGACTAAAGGGAAGACCGCATTCTTTAGAATCCTCCCCTACCTTACAAAATAAAAACAAACAAGCAAACAAAAACTGCTCCCACTTAGAAATACAGAGAATATTAGAGGTCATTTCGGGGGGGGGATGGCGGGGGATCGCAGTTCCCCCGGGTGAGGTGCGGGGGGCGGGGCACATGACGAAGCCCCGCCCCCTGCTTCCGGCCGCCCCGCTTCCGGCCCTCATTCAGCCAGGAGGAGGCAGGAGAAGAGGGAGGGTAAGTTGCTTCCTCCCTGCCTCTCCCCACCCCTGCCTGCCTGGGGCCAGGGAGGGCCTTGGCGGGGCTTCCTTGCACTCCCGCTGGCCTTGCAGGTCCACTGTCGGGCCCCTCATGGGGCTCGGCAGTGGAGCTGCAAGGCTGGCGGTGGCGGCCGGGACCGTTGGGGGCGGGGTGTGTGGCCTTATGACACATTTCCCGTGATGTCAGGGGGTGTGGCATATGCTAATGAGTTATGCTAATGAGTTCCCCTAGCTCTTTTTCTACGAAACAACCCCTGGAGAATATTATTTATTCATTTAGTAAATGTATATCTTGCCTGCCCTGACCTGGATAGCCTAGGCTAGCCCAGTCTCATCGGATCTCAAAGTTAAGCAGGGTCAGCCCTGGCTAGTATTTGGAAGGGAGACCACCAAGGAATACGAGGGTCACGGCTTGGGGACATGCAATGTCAAACCACCTCTGAACATCTCTTGCCTTGAAAACCCCATGAGGGAGTCGCTGTTAGTCAGCTGTGACTTGACCCCAAAATAAACAAATAAATCAACAAACCCTGCCTTGCCAGCTGCCTTCTCTTTCTGTCTCACTGATGTGATTATCTTCTATCTTTGAGGGTCTTTTCACCCTTTAAAAATATGGGGTCAATCTGAAGCTTTACCCTCCACCCGGAGTCTGAAGTATTCGAGCCCATTCACCTGCCTTTGCTTGCTCCTGCCTCATTCCCATGTCATTCTGCTTCCTGTTTCGATATAACCTTCCCGATTCCAGCCCGGAGTGCTGGCAAACCTGTTGGAGGACAAATTATCTTTAATGGTACCCAGTCCAACCGGGACGGCTTCTTCTTGACAGCCCTTACAAAGATAAGGCTCAAATAACCTCTGGTCATGTCGCTATCTGATGGTGTTGTTTTTTAAAATCTGTTACTCAAACTGTGGAGTGTGGGGTATCGCTGCATTTTCCCGCAAGATGCTTTATGGCAACTTCACAGCACTTTTGCAGCACTGTGATTCAGCAAGAGACACTGCTTTTCAGTCGGAAGCCAGTCGTTCGTTCCACGCAAGGACTCAGGAATGAGCTCGGTCCAAGAACAAAATTCAAAACACGTATACGGGTTGTGATTTCTTTGCACATCCTAAGTTTTGCCCTGGGTCTTCCGAAACAAAACGCGAGTGTATGTCTTTCCTATGAGGAAAGGATAAAGCGCTTAGGGCTCTTTAGCTTGGAGAAACGACGACTGAGGGGAGACATGATCGAGGTTTATAAGATTATGCATGGGATAGAGCAGGTAGAGAAAGAGGTACTTTTCTCCCTTTCTCACAATACAAGAACTCGTGGGCACTCCATGACATTGCTGAGCGGTCGGGTTAGAACGGATAAAAGGAAGTACTTCTTCACCCAAAGAGCGATTAACACATGGAATTCACTGCCACAGGAGGTGGTGGCGGCTACAAGCATGGATGGCTTCAAAAGGGAATTAGATAAGCATATGGAGCAGAGGTCCATCAGTGGCTATTAGCCACAAGGTATAGATAGGGGCTCTGGGGCAAGTGATGCTCTGTCTTCTTGGTGCTTGGGGGGGGGGTGAACAGTGGGAGGGCTTCTAATGTCCTGGCCCCACTGGTGGACCTCCTGATGGCACCTGGTATTTCTGGCCACTGTGTGACACAGAGTGTTGGACTGGATGGGCCAGTGGCCTGATCCAGCATTGGCGTCTTTTATGTTCTTATGTGTTTTAATAACGAAATGTGTGCACGTGAAGTGCTGTCAAGTCACAGCCAGATTTTGGTGCTGAGTTTTCAAGGCAAGAGACATTCAGAGGTGGTTTGCCACTGCCTGGCTCTGCACAGCAACCCTGGGCTTCCTTGGCGGTCTCCCATTCAAGTCTGATGTAGTGGTTAAGTGCGTGTGGACTCTAATCTGAGAGAACCGGGTTTGATTCCCCACGCCTCCACTTGCACCTGGCTGGATGACCTTGGGCAAGCCGTCGTTCTGATAAGAGCTGTCCTTGAAAAAGAGCACTTTCTGTCAAGAGCTCTCTCAGCCCCACCCACCTCACAGGGTTTCTGTTGTGGGGAGGGGAAGGGAAAGGAGTTTGTAAGCCGCTCTGAGACACCTTTGGGTAGTGAAGGGCGGGGTATAAATCCAATGTCTTCTTCTTTTTCTTCTTCTTCTTACCTTCCAGCTGTGCACTTTTGCTCCTTTCTCTCTGGAGGATGGTTTGGGGACTCCGGACGCTTCTGGAT
>NW_015162675.1:8381-12743 GCF_001447785.1 Gekko japonicus
CTGTCAGCCACTCTGATACTCCAAGTGAAGGGCTGGGTATAAAGCCAATCTCTCCTCTTCTTCTCCTAAAAACCAGGGCCGACCCTGCTTTACCCCCAGATCTGATGAGAGTGGGCTAGCCTGGGCTATCAATGCCAGGTAAAGGTAAAAAGGTAAAGGTTCCCTTGCTCGAAAGGCAGTCGAGTCTGACTCCAGGGTTGCGGTGCTCATCTCCGTTTCAAAGCCGAAGAGCCAGCGCTGTCCGAAGACGTTTCCGTGGTCATGTGGCCGGCATGACTAAACACCAAGGCGCACGGAGCACTGTCACCTTCCCACCGAAGTGGTACCTATTTATCTACTTGCAATTTCTTGCTTTCAAACTGCTAGGTTGGCAGGAGCTGGAACTAGAGACGGGAGCTCACTCCGTCATGCGGCAACCCGGGTCTCGAACTGCTTAACTACTGGACTTCCACAGCCTGCAGTTCAGCGTCTTAACCACTTGAGCCACCGCAGCTCCATCAATGCCAGGGCGATAACTAAACAGCTTGTTTAAACACGGAAGTTCATTACTGGTCTGTGCTTATTTATTCAAAACATTTATGTGATAGTGTGTGTGCTGTGTGTGTAAAGGAGCCATCAAGCCACAGCCAATGGCGAGCCAGTGTTCCCTCTAAGCTGAGTTAATGTGAGCTAGCTCACAGTTTTTTAGCCTCCATCTCACAGATTTTTGTCTCCGCTCAGGAAGGAGGGCTCCAGAGCAAACTAATGTATACAGTAGACAAATAGCTCGCACACCACTTTAATGCCAGTTGCTTACAAAGCAGCATTTTTGCTCACAAGATTCCACAGCTTAGAGGGAACACCCCAGCAAGGGGCTTTCAAGGCAAGTGATTAAGCAGAGGTATTTTGCCAGGAGGAGCTGCGGTGGCTCAAGTGGTTAAGACGCTAAACTGCAGGCTGTGGAAGGGTCGGTAGTTCAGCAGTTCGAGACCCGGGTGCCGCATGACGGAGTGAGCTCCCGTCTCTAGTTCCAGCTCCTGCCAACCTAGCAGTTCGAAAGCAAGAAATTGCAAGTAGATCAATAGGTACCACTTCAGTGGGAAGGGAACAGCGTTCCGTGCGCCTTGGTGTTTTGTCATGCCGGCCACATGACCACAGAGATGTCTTCGGACAGCGCTGGCTCTTCGGCTTGGAAACGGAGATGAGCACCGCAACCCTAGAGTCGGACTCGACTGGCTTTCGAGTAAGGGAACCTTTACCTTTACCTTTATTTTGCCATGGCCTTCCTCTACAGAGTCTTGCTTGGAGGTCCCCCTTCCAAGTACTGACCTGCTTAGCTTCTGAGGTCTGGCAAGATCGGGCTATACCATGCTGCCTTTACTCCCCAAACATTTATACTCCACCTTATCTCCTCAAAATATATAAAATATATAAAAATATATATATACCCCCCCACTAGCGCACAAAAGGCAAAGCCCAAATCCAAGAGCTTGGTCTAAACGTGCAGCAGAACGAGGGGGTAATAAGGTGGCAGAATGGTAGAAGGGCATGATAGAATGGACCGCACCACTTCAGACTTCAAGGCAGTGATTACACTCTTCAAAATGCCCCTACATTCATAATTTTCTGTAAACTGAAAAAACAGCACACTTCACAAAGGTTTAGGCTACAAGCTTTCTCTTCCTTGTGTGCTGATTTGTTTTGTTTTGTTGCGGGGAGCTTTTAGAGGAGCATCCAAAATCTAATTCTCCCCCTGGAATCTGGAGTGGTTCAGCCCATTCTATCATCTCAGGGTCCTACCACGTCATTCGGCTGCATGCGTAGACCAGACCCTAGAAGAGGGTTGCCAGGTCCAGGTTAGGAAACTCCTGGAGATCTGAGGGTGGAGCCTGGAGAAGACAGGGACCTCGGTGGGGCATAATGCCATAATCCACCCTCCAAAGCATCCATTTTCTGGAGAGGAACTGATCTCTGTAGTCTGGAGATGAGTTGTAATTCCAGGGGATCCTAGGGTTCTCATTTCCCAAACGGGGTTTGGGGGTTTGCCTACTTTCCCAGCCCCTGAGCTGCCAGCCCCGATCTGGCCAATGGGGGGGGACCCCGCCCCCAAAGTACCTTATTTGTGCCAACATGCCTGGTGCATTGACATCCCCTGGAGGTGACATCATCGCACAGGGCACGTTGCAGGGGGGGACGCTCGATCGTTTAAGGAAAAACCATAGAGTTTTCCCTTAAACTCTAGAGAAGAGCATTCCCAGGAACATGTCCTGCCCGATGACATCACTTCTGGGTGATGTCATTGCAGTGAGCGTGCAAAGCGCATGCACCGAAGAAACTCTGGACCAGTGGAGGGACCCCTCCCCCACTGGCAACCAGGTAAGACTTGGCAACCCTAGGGGATCCCCAGGTCTCACCTGGAGGCTGGCATCCCTACCCTAGGGTAGAGATCCGCATCATGGCACCTTGGGTACTTTGTTGCCCACCAGTAGGTCTCCTGGTCTCCACATGCTTCTTCCCCAAGAGAAACAGACAGTCCTGGCTGCCCTTCTCCTAAATGGAGTGGGAAGTGCTCCGGAAGAGTCCAGGAGGCCTCGCCTTTGGGACTGCAGGGAGTATCCATTCAGAAATAGCTTTCACCACTAATTCTAGAAGGATGCTTGGCTTGCAACCTCCCAACATTTTCTGACTGGCCCCAGTATAGGGTTGCCAGCCACGCTCTTTACTTCAGTGGGAGCAAAAATGGGGGGTGGGGGGTGGAGCAACATCACATGATGCTGCATTGTCACTTCCAGTTCTACCAGGAAGTGATGTTGTGATGCTCTAGCAATTCCCTCATCTCTGTCAAAATAACCATAGAGACTTGGGGAATTCCTAGAGCACTGTGACATTGTTTCTGGGTACAACCAGAAAAGGTGTGGCAATGTCACGTCACGTGATGTGAGAGCTGGTGTCGTATAGTGAACAGAGTTGCAGATTAGGACCCTGGGCGACCCAGGGTTCAAATCCCCACTTCTGCTATGGAAGCTCACTGGGTGACCTGGGGGCCTGTCACAGACTCTCAGCCTAGCCTGCCTCACCAGACTCTCAGACTGGCCTGCCTCACAGGACTGTTGTGAGAAAATGCAGGAGGGAAGAAGGATGTGCTAAAAGCTGTTTTGAGTATGAACTGGGGACAAAAATGGGATATGAATAAATAAAAGCAAATGCATGGGGGCCTGGAGCCAGGGACAGGAAACTGCCCACCATGAGGACAATCTGGTACCAGAAGCCATTTTGTGATTGTTCCTTGGGACAGCCATTTTGTAATGGCGCCCACTCTCTGTCCTCAGCATTCCTCAAGTGCCCACAGGTTCAGTGAGACTGGGAACGCCTGCCCTAGAAACAAGGGAAGATTCTGGATCTCACCATCTCCCGTTCTCCTGTTGGTGTTCCACTCAGGTATCAGAAATCTGTCACAGAGAAGTCAGCGACCCTCGGCGTGAGAGAAAAACAGAGGTGTTCCATGTTTATTAATCTACAATAACAATCCCCTCATTCCCCATTCGCAGCCAACTAGCAGAGTCGGCGTCACCAATATGAAGGCATTCTAATGGGAGGAGCCACGCCATCACCTTTCTTCAGGGTGGCTTCCATTCAAATCGAGGATGCTGTAAGGATGACCTGATCTGGCTTCCTCGATTTCATGCAGATGGATTTGTATTTGTCAACAGGATTACTCCATCTTTTTGGCCCTCCTCCTGGGCCTTGAGCAACGACCTGACTCACAGAAACGGGAAAGCAGGCAAATCTTTTCCTGGCATCCAGATGAATGCAGGGAGAGCGTCACCTGTTTTATTCCTGTGTTGTCAGGTTGCTGTCAAAGGAACAGGAGCAGAGTCTTTTGTGAGGGAGGGCTAAAGGTCCTGCCCCTCTCTGTCAGTCACAATGGCCAGTCAGGGCCCATGGATGGCTGAAAAAGCGAAACAGGTGTGGGGGGAGTGAAAGAAAAATCTGTTACCCTGTCAGCTCTTGGCAGATGGGGTCCGAGCCTTCAGTCAGAAACTGGAGTGATCCTGGGGTACATGGGCTGCGGTCACACGGAGCATCAGCCACGCTACAGAAACGGAAGATAGGTGGATTTTCCGGGCGCAATCACACCGCAACATCTGGGAAGCGTAGAGCTCCCGTGGTGAACCCGAGGATTCCTTCCGAAGATGCGGAGTTAAAAACTAGTACCTCCGAGGTACTAGTTTCCGGAAACCGCGGGGCAACGGCTGGCGTCTGATCGCGTTTCCGGTGGTGGCATCCGGCGCCCGCCCATGTCCCTTCGCAAACAGATTTCCCCCCCCCCGTCTCCACAAGATGCGCACAAGCACCCAACGCCGCATGCGCCCCAAGAGGGAA
>NW_015162675.1:12963-26049 GCF_001447785.1 Gekko japonicus
CAAATGGGTTTGGTGCACTGCGCCCCGCCCCCCCCCCCGGCGATATACAGCCCATATGACCGGGGCCATGGAATGTTAAAACATAGGTTGAGTTCAGACGGGCAGTTTGAAGCGGGAGGGAGTCGTGGCAAAAAAGAGCCAGAACAAACTGTTCTGGGTTTTCCATTCACACTGCAGCGACTGATGCGGGAGCATACCGGGAGGAGGCGCAAGGGAGCGTTCACACTGTTGGCCCGGAGGCACGGCTGTAAGGCGCGGCTTTCTTTTTTTGTAATGTGGAGATATGCGCTCATGCGCATGAGCGCTTATGCACATAAGAAAAATGTGGCTTTTGGCGTTCACACTTTGTTGGTGCGGGATGGACACGGGATAACCGCGCTTTCCAGGGTTTGCTACCACTTTCACCAGGTATCTTTTAAACTTGGGAGCGAAGCGTTACAAGACGAGTTGAGTACGGCTGGGGAACGCCGGACAGATGTGCCTGTGTGAACGGCCCCTTTAATCCGGTTGTGAAACGTTCCTTCACACGCGCCTATAACGGGGCAAACTGCCCGTCTGAACTCAGCCATATATTAGGTGTTAACGTACCTTTGAACCCTAAAATGTTTCTGTTGAATGTAATTCCTGAACAATTCCAGAAGTTAGATTGTTATATGATTACCCATGTTGTAACCAGTGTTCCCTCTAAGCTGAGTTAGTGTGAGCTAGCTCACAGTTTTTTAGCCTCTGGCTCACATGTTTTTGTCTTAGCCCAGGAAGGAGGGCTCCAGAGCCAACTAATTGATGCAGTAGCCAAATCACTTGCTCACAACTTTAATGCCAGTAGATCACAAAGTAAGATTTTTGCTCACAAGACTCCACGGCTTAGAGGGAATATTGGTTGTAACAGTTGCCAGGATTCTATTTGCTACTATGTGGGAAAAAGAAGAAACACCCACAAAGGAGGACATTATTCTTAAACTCATGGATATAGCTGAAATGCATAATTTAACGATATTACTTCAAAGGAAGAGAGGAAAATTTTTTCAAAGATATAAGGTCAAAATGTTATAAGCGGATAGAGAAACATACCTAGTTTTGTTTCTAAGTATGTATATTAACTAACAATAACCAAGCGATCCAACACTAAAAGAACATTTTATAACTATGTACCCAACGCTATTGTTTGCAAGAAGGGTGGGATGGAACCAGGCTGTATGTCTTTGTTGTTTTTTCCTTTGTGAAAATGTCAATAAAGTATTAAAAATTAAAAAAAGAAACTGGAGTGATCCTGTCTCACTTAGGCTGTAAAAGGGGGAGCCTATTAAAACAACAAAGTCCAAGATAAGAGGGGGATCCCACTGAACGGGGGGGGGGTCTCAGCTGGAGGAGGGGGCAGGATCCTTACATCAGAGCCCAGTTTGAGAGTAAGCTAGGGTTGCCAAATCTCTTTTGGCCGGGAGCGGGGGGCTTCCGGGTGACGCGCACGCGGGGGTGGGGTTTCCCCCGGGCCCGATTATCGTCACGTCGAAAATCGGGCCGTCAAAGCAGGGGATTTCCTGCCCCCCGGCGCCATTTGGCAACCCTAGAGTAAGCAGTCTAAACAGTGGATGCTTTCCGATAGGGTTTGTGCCTCCAGAAGGGGAGATAGGAAGGTAGGGTGTCCGGTTCCGTGTTGGGAAATTACAGCTCATCTCCAGACTACAGAGGTCAGTCCCCCTGCAGAAAAGGGATGCTTTGGGGGGCGGTCTCTGTGGCCTTGTGCCCCACTGAGACCCCTGTCCTCCCCAGGCTCCACCCCCAAACCTCCAGGAGTTTCCCAACCTGGATCTGACAACCCCAGCCCCCCCCCGCCTCCCCCACTGCCCACCAGTGGCCAGGGAGGACCTGGCAACTCCACATGGGGGGTGGAGCAGAGACCGCACCGGACAAACTACGCAGCATGTCGCCTCGTTTTAAAAGCGCACTGAAAACCCCAGCCTTCACAACATTCTGAAAAGGCTACTATCCTATTTGTTCAATGTATTGCATTCTTTCTTTGAAATAAGGCTGAACGTATATAAAGAGCTGGAATTAGGGATGCCAGCCTCCGGGTGGGACCTGGGGATCCCCCAGCATTAAGATAATCTCCCGACTACAGAGATCAGTTCCCCAGGAGAAAATGGATGCTTTGGAGGGTGGACTCTATGGGCATTGCACCCCATTGAGGTCCCTGTCCTCCCGAGGCTCCACCCCCAAATCTCCAGGAGTTTCCCAACCTGGAACTGGCACCCCTGCCCCCCACCCCCAGCCAGTAGCCCAGGAGGACATGTCAACCCTAGCTGAAATCTTGACCAACCGCCCTTCCATTAAAAAAAAAAAAGTGACATGTCTCACAATATGAAAAGGTAATAAAGCTAAAATAACAAGCAACGTAGACTGCTAAACAACAGAATGACAATATCAGGGCTATTTTTGGGCAGGAACGCACAGGAACGGAGTTCCGGCTGGCTCCCAAGTTGACCACGCCCAGCAGGAACTCATTAGCATAATAGGCCACACCCAGCAGAAAGCCCTGGGTTTTGACAACAAACAAGGTAAGCAGAATAAGAAGCAAAAGGTGGGTGTGGCTGGATGAGCACACCTCTGGTAGCATGGGGGTGTGGCCTAATGTGCCAATGAGCTGTGCTGCCATGGGTGTCGACTAATATGCTAATGAGTTCCTTCTGTTGGGTGTGGCCTATTATGCTAATGAGTTCCTGCTGGGCTTTATCTAATCTACAAAAAGAGCCCTTATTTAAAACAGGAAAAGGAACAGGAAGCAGGTGGAGAATCACCAAAGCACAAGGCTACGCACAAATTTATATTTTCACAATTTTACCTTGTTTTATCTTGTGAGCCACCTCAAGCAGGTACTTGAAGAGGGGGCATATAAATGTTTTAAATAAATAAATAAAATAAAAGCAGGGGAAAGCGTGCAGGGTTATAAAAGGGGTGGGTGGGTTAAGTCGTATAACCAAATGTCTGAGTGAATCAAGACATCTTCACCTGGCACCTAACCCTTAAAAAGACAGACACTAGCTGAGCCACCATGGGGGAGCATTCCACCTTCAGGGCACCACCACCGAGAAAGCCCTGCCGTGGTCACCACCCATTTTTTCCATCCAAAGGTACACGGAATGGGGTGCATGTGTGTCTATAACTCCAGGGGCAATAAAAATGTTTGGTAATGTACAGATTGGGCCAAAAGTGTCAGGGGAGTAAAGGGAACCATTCTGGTTGTGAAGAGGCACCGGGCTTTCTTAGTTTCATGTATGGAAGCAGCCATGGTTTGGCGTCTTCCCCCAGTGGAACTTGCGAAGCCCTTGAAGAAACCTCGGGGAGGGACCTGCAGAGGAGAAGCAGGATCCAGGACACACCCTACTGGGGACACTTGAGATCTTCTTCCTCAGGCAGCCAAATGACCTCTTTCCACCTGGCCCAAACCACCAGACCTTTAATGAAGCCTCATGAAGTCACTGCAAACCGTCAAGCTAACTACTACCCTTTAATTTGTTTTCTTCCATTTCTCTTGCAGGTTGGAGTGGTGAGGAATTCAAATGAGCAAAACAAGGGTGGGGTGGAGGGAGAAGAACAGGAAATGCAAATACCACAGTGGATAGGTGTTTACTCGGCACTTTTCATTGCCTCCGTCCCTTTTCTCCCCTTTCTTATTATTCCGCAAGTGATCCCGGCTTCAGACGCTTGATTACGAACGGCCTGGATTGCCCTGCTGGCCTTGCTAGTGATTGACGCATAAAGGACTCCACCCACATTCCTGCAGACCTCCTGGGCTCACTGGCCACGCTGCTTTGTCCTTGATGTCCCGTGTCAGCTCAGACATCAAGCCACCTTTCTGCCTCCCCACAACAGCTGGAGGACACTTTTCTCCTTTCACACAGGCATCGGTTTCCAAAGGAAAGTGCTCTCTTCTTCCACACTATTGTGCCCATAATCAAGAAAAGTCACACATGCTGTTAAGTTTCAACCAGTGTTTCCAAACTTCTGATGGTTAAGGGGTGGTATCTTGCTACATTTTGGGGCAGTATAGTTTATGGAAGCTTTGTGGTGCTTTTATGGTACTCTCTGACTCTGGAAGACACCTATTTCTCAGACAGTAGTCAGGTGCTGTTTTGTCAACTGAAGGATACAGGAAGTACCCCACAAGGTAAAGGTTTCCCTTGCTCAAAAGCCAGTCGAGTCCGACTCTAGGGGGCGGTGCTCATCTCCGTTTCCAAGCCGAAGAGCCAGCGCTGTCCAAAGACTGCTCTGTGGTCATGTGGCCGGCATGACTAAACGCCGAGGCGCACGGAACGCTGTTACCTTCCCATCTACTTGCAATTTCTTGCTTTCGAATTGCTAGGTTGGCAGGAGCTGGGGCCAGAGACAGGAGCTCACTCCATCACGTGGCACTCGGGTCTCGAACTGCCGAGCTACCGACCTTCCGGTCTGCAGCTCAGGGTCTTAACCTCTGAACCACCGCAGCCTTACCCCACAAAGGACAAGCCAAAAATAATGGATTGGATCCAGCAGTCCATCACCCGAAGGCACTTTCCTGCTTTCCCTTCCCACCGGCAGTTGTGGGATCTGTGTAGAATAACCACCACTGAGCTTTGCAGGCTACAGTGGAGAGTGGGGTGCAAATGTCCTTCTTGCCTCTTCCATTAGCAGAGCTCCCCCGACGAAAGGAGTAATTCTGCCCCCTTGACGCTCCTCTCTGCAGTCCACCAACCCCCGCATGGCTAGTCTTACTCCATGGAGGTCCTCTGACCCCGGGAATAAGCTTCCCCGGAGTTGGAAAGGACTGCTGGGGAGAGGGGGGAACTGGGAAGATCTCCACTCCTTGTTAAAAGATTCAGCCCAGTGTTGTTCCCATGGTCTTAAGATTTTTCCAAAATCTTTCAGGTAGTGTTTGTAATTAAAGAGTTCCCACTTAAGCACAGAAGAATATTGTTGCTGTTGTCCTGTTCTCACAGGACAGTATAAGGCACACTTTTTAAAAAAATTGAACTTGGAAATGCACAAAATGTTTTAGAGTGTGTGGACATAAGAATTACCTGCTGTCAAAAGAGCCACGCACCTGCGATTCTGACTGTTCTCTCCTGATCAGAAGAGAAGTCGAGATCAGTGACTCATACAGAGTCTTAACAGGCAGCCTCCCCAAAGGACAGACATTTTCTGCTGGACCAGTGTGTCAACAGTGGGTGAATACAACAGTCACCCCTGATACAGAGCTAGCATAGGGCTACCCATCCTCACTGGAAGACCAGAATTATAAATCGTACAGAAATGTAGTCCACCACCTCTGTGTAGTTGCTTGGGTCTCACAGGAGTCATTATTATGACTTCACGCATGCACTATATACAGGGGCAGATTAACCATTAAGCAGACGGTCTACTGCTCTACTGGTAGCAGGAGCTCCTTTGCATATTAGGCCACACACCCCTAGTGCAGCCAATCCTCCAAGAGCTTACAGGAATGTAATCTTTCCTTAAAATCTGCCTCCATTCCTGAGGATTGGAAGGTAGCTAATGTCACTCCCATCTTTAAAAAGGGTTCCAGAGGAGATCCGGGAAATTACAGGCCAGTCAGTCTGATGTCGATACCGGGTAAATTGGTGGAAACCGTTATTAAGGAAAGAATTAGTAGGCACATAGATGAACAAAACCTATTGAGGCAGACTCAGCACGGTTTCTGTAAGGGAAGATCTTGTCTCACTAACCTGTTAATGTTCTTTGAGGGGGTGAACAAACATGTGGACAAGGGGGATCCAATAGATATTATTTACCTTGACTTCCAGAAAGCTTTTGATAAAGTTCCTCATCAAAGGCTCCTAAGTAAGCTCAAAAATCATGGGATAGAAGGACAAGTCCTTTTATGGATCAAAAACTGGCTAGTTCATAGAAAACAGAGAGTGAGTGTAGGTGGGCAATTTTCTCAGTGGAGGGTGGTAAGCAGTGGGGTACCGCAGGGATCAGTACTTGGTCCACTGCTTTTTAACTTGTTCATTAATGATTTGGAGATGGGAGTAAGCAGTGAAGTGGCTAAATTTGCGGATGATACAAAGTTGTTCAAGGTGGTGAAAACCAGTGAGGATTGTGAGGCACTCCAAAGGGATCTGTCAAAGATGGGCGAGTGGGCGTCAACATGGCAAATGGGGTTCAATGTGGCCAAGTGCAAGGTGATGCACATTGGAGCCAAAAATCCTAAATATAAATACACATTGATGGGGTCTGAACTGGCAGAGACTGAGCAAGAGAGAGATCTTGGAGTTGTAGTGGATAACTCACTGAAAATGTCGAGACAGTGTGTGACTGCAATAAAGAAGGCCAATGCTATGCTGGGGATTATTAGGAAGGGTATTGAAAACAGATCAGCCAATATAATAATGCCCCTATATAAATCAATGGTGAGACCTCATTTGGAATACTGTGTGCAGTTCTGGGCACCACACCTTAAAAAGGATATTATAGCTTTGGAAAAAGTGCAGAAAAGGGCAACTCGAATGATAAAAGGGTTGGAACACTTTCCCTATGAGGAAAGGTTAAAGCGCTTAGGGCTCTTTAGCTTGGAGAAAAGACGACTGAGGGGTGACATGATCGAGGTTTATAAGATTATGCATGGGAAAGAGCAGGTAAAGAAAGAGGTACTTTTCTCCCTTTCTCACAATACAAGAACTCGTGGGCACTCCATGAAACTGCAGAGCGGTCGGGTTAGAACGGATAAAAGGAAGTACTTCTTCACCCAAAGAGTGATTAACACATGGAATTCACTGCCACAGGAAGTGGTGGGTGCTACAAGCATGGACGGCTTCAAAAGGGAATTAGATAAGCATATGGAGCAGAGGTCCATCAGTGGCTATTAGCCACAAGGTATAGCTAGGGGCTCTGGGGCAAGTGATGCTCTGTCTTCTTGGTGCTTGGGGGGGGGGTCAACAGTGGGAGGGCTTCTAATGTCCTGGCCCCACTGCTGGACCTCCTGATGGCACTGGTATTTCTGGCCACTGTGTGACACAGAGTGTTGGACTGGATGGGCCTTTGGCCTGATCCAACATTGGCGTCTCTTATGTTCTTATGTTCTTAAATGTAGGAGCAGGACCAGGGTACTTTAATCCATCAGGGACGGTTTATATATGTTCAGAAAACCCGCCACCAAGCATACCTAAACACACCCCCTACTCCCGATAGGCTATTTACAGTAACCGGGCGACCATTGGTCTCCCGGCTGGGAAGCTAGCCCTTTTGATAGGGCCGGCTTGGATCCTCCGGATCCTTTGTCTTTCGACTGAAGCTAACATAGGAATTGTGCCTGGCCAGCCTGGGCAAGTCCGGGAATGTCAGGCTGAATACATTACAGTACCACAGAGTGCTTGCAACAACTTTGTAAGTTGAACACATGACATTGCCATAATACCATTGTACAACTGAGGTCAGTATTATTTACTCTGACTACCAGCAGCTCTCTTGGGTCTTTCTCATTACATACTGCCTGGTCTCTTTAAAAAAATGACTGAAGATGCCAGGGATTGACCCTGGGATATTTTCCTCTACCATTCAACCAGGGTCACTCCTCACTACATCTTCATTCACACAAGAATATCAACATGTGTGTGTGTGTGTGTGTGTGTGTGTATTCTCTGTCTGTAATTTCATCTCTCTGCATTTTTTTTTTAAAAGTGGTTTCCTAAGAGTACCATTTGCTTCCCCTTAATGCCCAGCAATTAACTCATTTAACGGCAACTTATATATAATGTGGAACAACGCATTCTCACTTCTTCCGTATACTGCCGCATGGGTGTCGAGAGCGTCCCTCTAAAATGTTTCATTTAAAAGCAACAAGCAATAGAAATAGTATCATGATTAAATTCAGGCCTCCCCCGGCCACCATTATGGCGACGTTTTCGGGAAACTGCGCCACTTGGGGTTCCCAGGACCCCCGGCTACCGGTGGGGGATGAGGGAGTAGGGTTGCCAGTTCCGGGTTGGGAATCTCCTGGGGATTTGGGGGGATTGGAGCCTAGGGAGGGCAGGGAACCTCAGTGGGGTACAATGCCACAGAGCCCACCCTCCAAAGCATCTGCTTTCTGCAAAGGAACTGATCTCTAGTCTGGAGATGAGCTGTAATTCTGGGGGATCCCCAGGTCACACCTGGAGGCTGGCATCCCTAGAATGGAGTGGCCCCTGAGGTGCAGGAGGGGTCTCTAGAGCTCGGCTTGGCGTCTTCCTGCCCCCCCCCCACTACTGCCCTCCAGGGCAGAATCCACGAGAACCTCCCTCGTAAGTCAAAAGGCTGCTCGGGCCCTGTACTTGTCAGCCACTCTTTTTTGTGGTCGCCGGGGATTCCCTCTCTTTCCCCAAGCGGAGAAGAGAGCGTCCCTCTAAAATGTTTCATTTAAAAGCAACAAGCAATAGAAATAGTATCATGATTAAATTCAGGCCTCCCCCGGCCACCATTATGGCGACGTTTTCAGGAAACTGCACCACTTGGGGTTCCCAGGACCCCGGCTACCGGTGGGGGATGAGGGAGTAGGGTTGCCAGTTCCAGGTTGGGAATCTCCTGGCGATTTGGGGGGGTGGAGCCTCGGGAGGGCAGGGACCTCAGTGGGGTACGATGCCACAGAGCCCACCCTCCAAAGCATCCATTTTCTCCAGGGGAACTGACCTCTGTAGTCTGGAGATGAGTGGTAATTCCGGGGGATCCGCAGGTCCCACCTGGAGGATGGCATCCCTAGTGCCACTTCATGGCCACAAGTAACATGGAAGTTCTTAGCACAGTGACTGAAAATGTGCTTCCATCCAGTCCCCCTTCCACCATGCCAACTGCTAACTTAGACCATGTGCTTGGTTGGAGGTAGACAGATTAAAAGCAAAACAAATTTAAGTTCAGCTTTAAAAAAAATAATCTGTTTGTGCCTCAAAATGCTTCCCTGAGATCTGCCAGTCCCAGAGCTTAGCTGTGCTGAAAGGATGCTTGCGAACATTTTCTCTTTAATAACTACTTTATAACTTTGGGTGCTGGTAGTGGTTCTCTGTACCACATAGATCTCTACTGTCTTGGACACATATTTTAAAAAGAGCGCCAGAGGGAAGGCAGGTAGTTGGCAAATGGCTATTCCTCCAGGGGCGCACAAGGCAGAGCAGGCCCATTCCACCACAGAAGTATATTTCCTTTAAAGTTCCACTGGACTTCTGTTGTATTGTGCTATGATAACATGGCTACCACTCAGGAATTAGGCTGGTAATAAACATTGCTGAAGAGGTTTTGAGCTCAAGCCGTTTCCCAAACAGATCTTTACAGAGATTGAGTATCGTATATTATTTAGTTTTGTAAAAAAAACAAAATAAAAAGGGAGTTGTTTTCCTGTTTGCGATGCGAGGCATTGCTGTAGCTTAGATGCACACAGCAGTAATCCCAGCTGTGGTACTTGCCAAAGTGTTTCCTGGTGTCCTCATTGGACAGTACCCAAGAGGTCAACAAGGGTAATGGGTAAGAAGCTACACTACCAAGTGAGAATCTCACTTCTGTCAGGAGCCTTAGACAAGGTTTCTTTTAGCTTCAGCTTTCCATGCACGACTTGGAACTAAAAAGAATAACACTGACCTATCTATCAAGGTTGTTGAGCGTAGGGTGACAATAACATTTGCGAAACACCTAGAACGCCAGGGAAAGTATATTATGATGGCGGTGGAAAGTTTTCAAGGCAAGAGGCATACGGAGGTGGTTTGCCTTTGCCTGCCTCTGGGTAGCAACACTGGACTTCCTTGGTGGTCTCCCATCCAAGTAATAACCAAGGCAGACCGGAAGAAGAAGACGAGGAGGAGGAGGAGGAGGAGAAGAAGATTGGATTTATACCCTGCCCTTCACTCGGAGTCTCAGAGTGGCTTACAAACTCCTTTCCCTTCCCCTCCCCACAACAGACACCCTGTGAGGGAGAGGGGGCTGAGAGAGCTCTTTCCAGAACTGTCCTTGAGAGAACAGCTCTGACAGAACTATGGCTTGCCCAAGGTCATCCAGCCAATGCTCCCTCTAAGCTGTGGAGTCTTGTGAGCAAAAATGCTACTTTGTGAGCGACTGGCGTTAAAGTTGTGAGTGAGCAATTTGGCTCCTGCATACATTAGTTTGTTCTGGAGCCCATCCTTCCCGAGCTAAGACAAAAAATGTGTGAGTCGGAGGCTAAAAAACTGAGCTAGCTCACACTAACTCAGCTTAGAGGGAACACTGCATCCAGCGGCTGCAAGTGGAGGAGTGGGGAATCAAACCCGGTTCTCCCAGATTAAAGCCCACACACTAAACCACTACACCAAGCTGGCTTAGTTTCTGAGATCAGAGGAGACTGGCCTAGCCTGGGCCGTCCAGGTCAGGGCAGGTGGTAGAAAATGGCATCAAGTTGCAGCTGTCATATGGCGACCCCTCATGGGGTTTTCACAGCGCAAGAGGCGAGCAGAGGTGGCTTGCCATTGCCTGCCTCCGAGGACTTCCTCGGTGGTCTCCCATCCAAACACCAACCAGGGCTGACCCTGCTTAGCTTCTGAGGGCCGACGAGATCACGCTAGCCCGGGCCATCCAGGTCCAGGATAAAGTATATTATTCTAATCTTAAAGTAGGCTACTGTTGGCATAAAGATGAAGGTTCTGCCCTGTTGACTCGGCAAAGGCAAAGCAGCAGATTTCTAGCCGACGAGACCAAGCGTGGATTTTCAAAGCTGTCCGAAACTATTCTCTGTTTTCCCATCTCCTCCTATCCCCTTTGAGAATGGGAAACTGTCAGAGAATATATGCCACGTTCGTTCTGATGAACCGTTTAGCCAGCAGTAAGCCTGGCGTTTCATTTCTAGACCACGCCGAACTGGCAGAGAACGAATATAAGACAGAAATTCCCGTGGGAACCCGTTTGACATCCTCATGAATATGAGAAGGGCTCCTCACGATCCTTGCCTATGAAAAGAACGGCAAATGAATTCGTAATGATTAGACATTTAAAACAACACATTCTTTTGAAAATATGTGCAAGGTGGCAGGGAGTGCCTGGCTGCGATTTGGCCACGGGGCACTGAAGACGGTGGAACAAAATGGCAGGAAAAATCAAGTCACAGGCTTGGCGTTTGATCCTTTATCACACAGCGTCTTTAACCACTTGCTAACCCAACTGGCTTTTATATATTTCCGATATATTCTTAGATGTTTGATATCTTTCACAAGGAGCTGGAGACCAGAAGGAAGAGCCGCCACCACCGGGGTGCTAGGCAGGCTGACCCAACCCCTGAGAATGTGCCCATAGTTAGGGATCCATAAAAGTGATTAGCACTACAAAGTTGTAAACCACCCAGAGACCCCCATTGGGGGGGGTTAGGGCAGTATATAAATCGAAGGTTAAATAAAAATAAAATAAAATAAAAAATGCACTGACAAATATTTTTCCTGAATGGAGGGGAAGTGCGAGTAGATGGTTGGGGAAAGGCAGATTATATGAACGGCCAGCAGAACATAAGAACATAAGAGATGCCAATGTTGGATCAGGCCAAAGGCCCATCCAGCCCAACACTCTGTATCACACAGTGGCCAGAAACACCAGGTGCCATCAGGAGGTCCACCAGTGGGACCAGGACACTAGAAGCCCTCCCACTGTTGACCCTCCCAAGCACCAAGATGACAGAGCATCACTTGCCCCAGAGTCCCTATCTATACGTTGTGGCTAATAGCCACTGATGGACCTCTGCTTGGTAACTTGGTTGGAGTGTCCTACTAGAACCTGGGAGACTCGCGTCCAAATGCCAGGTCTGCTACACAAGCTTGTCAGGGTGCCCGGGGCAAGCCACACACTCCCGGTCTAACCTGCCTCACAGGTTGTTACTGGGGAAGGCAGGATTTATTGTGTATACCGCCCTGACTGCCTTAAAGGAAGGGAGGGATAAAAATGTACTAGATAGATATGGAGCATTAAAAAGAAATCAGAATGTCAAGTACCAGTGGCTTGGTTCAGACATAAAAGAGAAGAGGAGGTTGGATTTATATCCTGCCCTTCACTACCCGAAGGAGTCTCAGAGCGGCTTACAATCTCCTTTCCCTTCCCCTCCCCACAACAGACACCCTGTGAGGCAGGCGGGGCTGAGAGAGCTCTCTCGAGAACTGCGCCCTTGAGAGAACAGCTCTGAGAGAACTTGTGACTGACCCAAGTCACACCAGCAAATGGAAGAGTGGGGAATCAAACCCGGTTCGCCTAGATTAGAGTCCGCACTCCTAACCACTACACCAAACAGGATCTCCTGATGAAATATTCTGTGAACCAACTTGAGAAACCTCTCTGCTGATGGGACCCTTCCTTCCCCTTGGACATGGCCACCTGATTAGATCTTTGGACAAGGCACTGTTTGCTGTTATACGTCAACAGGGGTCATTTCCTGCGGGAGCGCACAGGAGCGGAGCTCCGGCAGTAAGGAGCCCAGGGGGCGGCCACATGCAACAAGCCCCACCCCCTGTTCCCAGCAGCCCTCAGTCGGGCCACGAGGAGCAAGAAGCAGCCAGGTAAGTTGCAGAGCCCCCCCTCCCCCGGCCTTCCTTCAGGTACAAGCTCGCCCTCCTAACATAAGAACATAAGAGACGCCAATGTTGGATCAGGCCAAAGGCCCATCCAGTCCAACACTCTGTGTCACACAGTAGCCAGAAATACTAGGTGCCATCAGGAGGTCCACCAGTGGGGCCAGGACATTAGAAGCCCTCCCACTGCTGACCCCCCCCCAAGCACCAAGATGACAGAGCATCACTTGCCCCAGAGTCCCTATCTATACCTTGTGGCTAATAGCCACTGATGGACCTCTGCTCCATATGCTTATCTAATTCCCTCTTGAAGCTGCTTGTAGCCACCACCACTTCCTGTGGCAGTGAATTCCATGTGGGAATCACTCTTTGGGTGAAGAAGGACTTCCTTTTATCCGTTCTAACCCGACCGCTCTGCAGTTTCATGGAGTGCCCACGAGTTCTTGAATTGTGAGAAAGGGAGAAAAGTACCTCTTTCTCTACCTGCTCACCGAGCAAGACAGGCAGGTGTGGAAAGAGGCCCGTGGACCACAGCTCACCACCATCCCGGGAAAAG
>NW_015162676.1:0-2614 GCF_001447785.1 Gekko japonicus
ATCTGGAGGTGATCTCTGTTTGTTCTGTAAAAGGGAGGCCTGAAAAGGAATTTAAGAGATCCTTTTCTATCGTGTTTTCAAGTGGGACATGTTCAGGATGTTTACATTCCATACTAGGATGTGCAGATAAATTCATCCACTGAATCAGATCTTTCTGGAGAGCATTAAGCTGTCTTTTAGAAGAAGAAGAAGAAGAAGAAGAAGAAGAAGAAGAAGAAGAAGAAGAAGAAGAAGAAGAAGAAGAAGAAGAAGAAGAAGAAGAAGAAGAAATTGGATTTATACCCTGCCCTTCACTTGGAGTCTCAGAGCGGCTTACAAACTCCTTTCCCTTCCCCTCCCCACAACAGACACCCTGTTTTAGAGGACCCTTCACCAAGTTCTGAATTTGGAGTTGCTTGAGGCTTCATCAGCAGGGGAGATAAAACTAGATTGTCAAAGGCTTAGGCTGGAAATACCCCTTTTGAGTGTAGAAAGGATTTCTGACAGAGCAGCATTGTGGGAATTCTGGAGCTATCAAAAGTAAGAAGAATTATTTGGGCTTGATTTGGGTTATGAAGAGACTCTATTGAGACTAAGTCAATTGAACAGAAGCTCAGCCCCATGAGGGCTCTTCAGTGGTGTTACACCTGTTGTTTGGAGCTCCAAGGAAGCATCTGAATCTGCACATAGTGATACACACTCTGCATGGCTGTGGCTGTAGCTGGTATTGTGGTATCCCATCCACAGACTGCTGCTTAGTCACCTTTTTGGTCACTCCCTTTAATGAATTAGAATTTTGTTTGCAATCAATTTTACCAGAAGGATTAGAGAGAGCACCAAGATGTTTTGACATCCACTGGAACAATTGCTTGATTTTAGAGTCAATATGACTTATTCTTCTAAGAATGAGATCCATGGTTTTAGCAGTCAACTGGGAGGAGTAATTTAAAATAGTATCATTATCATTAGCTCTCAGTTTGTCTTTATTAGCCTCATTATCCTCTTGAAGGCAGGTAGTGTAATCACTCCACTCATCAAATTGGTTTTCAGGAACCAGAGGAGCGATTCAGTTTGTGGTATAAAATTATCCAATTTTGTCTGTTTACAAACTGGGGGTGGACTTAATCCGTCCGAATCACGTAACCTCTTAAATGGTCTGTTTCCCATTACTGGGAAATAACTCTCCTTTAGTTATATAGCAAGATGGCAAACTGGCACAATTCCTAAGAAAAGCACCTTTATGAAAAGGAGTGATTAAATGTACAGCCTTCTCAATAAACTCTTCAGCCTTGAAGCCTAAAACTGGTAGTTATAATTAGCCGGAAGCAGCAAGTTACAATGTTCGTTTATAATCAGCAACTCTCTGCAGCGACCATAAGCATAACAACACTGATAATCCTGAGTCAAAGTAGAGTTTTGCCTTCGGGAGACTTGAAATTTCAAAGTTCAGATGGACAACACCAAATTGTTACGTTGTGGTGATAAAATAATTTTAAAAATAGTCTTGGCTCTGAAACTTCTTTTCCAAAGGGGATAAGCAGAATAGGAAGATGCAAGCCTTCTGCAATTTGGAGAGGTTCCCAAATTCTCTATAAGAGGATGACTCCACATAGAAAGTTAGTTAACAACATAGATAGACTCCCGGTTCTCAAGGCCAATTGTAAGTTAGTCAGCTGTGCCTGGCCGGGTAATAGCCTTGATTAAACTGCAAACAATCAACTCCTCATTAGTAAATAGAAATAATAAAAATGCCAAGTCCTTGAAATCGTCAAGTAAAACACAGAAGATCTTTTTTTTTAAGACAGTGTAATGATTCCTTGTTTTATGAGAGTGTGTGTTCCTTTAAATGCTTGGTTGGAGTGCATGGTTAGTAGACTAGAGTGATTGAGAGAGACCAATATGCTGTGACTGGTGGATTACAGAGTGTGGGAGGGGTTTTTGAAGTGAAACTGTGTGGGTGTGTCAGTTAGTTATGAAAGTCAGTTAGAAAAAGCAGTTGGAATTGTTCAGTTGGAGATATTCATTCAGTTAGTGTGTTCAGTCAGTAAGGGTTATTATTGTTCTGTGTGAAAACGTAAAGAGTAAAGAGTTCAGAATACAAGTCTGTAAAAGCTAAAGTTGTGAAGGAGCTAGGAGAAGGGTCTGTGAGACTCCAGAGTGGTGAAAGGGAAGCTATAGTGCAAAGAGCTAAACCAGTATGACTGCCTGTTAAAGAAAGAGATTCCTGTCAGAGTGGGATCTTAATGTCAGAAGGACAGTGTGTGTGATAACATTTGACAGACATGTTTACAAGTCCCTTATTTCCAAACAGTTACAGAATAACCAACCTCATATTTTGTTCTTATTTCAACAAATCATCTTTTGTTCAAGTTTATCCCAGAATTCAGTACTATCTTTCCTCAGGACCACATAGATCCCTGAAAAGCCCAGACTCTAGGTCACCTTGCCAGCAAAAGAAACAGAGGGTGATTTCCCACAAGCACTGCTCCGCGCTCACTCTTCTCTTTGGCCCGATGGTATGTGTCAATTTCACACAAACTGCTGCGCGACCGCATTTTGCCCCGCAGCTTCGTGCGATTTTCCCCGCGTCTACTCAATCCTGTTTTTTGAGGATTGAGTAGACACGGGGAAAATC
>NW_015162676.1:2681-9516 GCF_001447785.1 Gekko japonicus
CCTGCTTTGTTTCTCATACCATTTGGTATTTTATTGTATAATAAGTTGCATTATGTTAGATGTGATAACATATTTAGAACCTGTTTGGTGATACAAATTATTAAGAAACAGAGACAGTGTTGTGGAAAGTTTTATTCTACTTTTTTAATTTATAATTTTTATTATTTTTATACAAAACAATAACAATATAAAGCGAATACAGAAATAGCTGAGAAGGAATTAACAATAAATTTAGATATAAAGAAGGTTGTTATCCATAAAATACAGCATATAAACAGTTGAGCTACTAATTTTCAAAAGTGCAACAAACTTTGATAGTGCTTATTTTTCAGAAGAACACTTTCAGCAGTGAGATATTCAATAACAGGAAACCACATCACATGGAATTCCTTTTGAGTTTCCCCCCCGATATAAGTAACAGTTTTGCCATATACAAAATGTTCCCATATCTTATTTTGCCAGTCATATATAGAGTGTCCTTGGTTGTTTCTCCATTTTTGTGTGACATTTATTCTAGCAATTGCAATTAAAGTCATAGCTGACTTGGTTTCTGTTCCCCCCCCCCCCAGGAATGTCTGGCCAAACATCCAACAGTACTGTTTCGGGTAATACGGGTAAGTTACATCCCATTATAGAATAAACCTGCAGTAGCACGTGTCTCCAAAAGTTGTTGATTACGGGGCAATGCCACCAGCAATGTATGTAATCTAGTTTTATTCTACTTGATCAGAATGTAACAAGTTGACACAGTGGGTCCTCTCATACTAAAAAAATGTAATAAGTCCTTAGGTCATTGTTATGGAGTCCTATCTTGCAGTTTAAAGAACCAAACTCTTCTCAGCTCTTCCAGAGAGCTTGAAATTTAGTGTAACAAGTGGGAACCTGCAAGGACTTATGTGGGACATCTCATTTCCCTCTCCCCCACTATTTCCTCTTTTGGTTCCTTGAAAGCCCCCACAGCCTTTCCCCCTTTTTCTGCCTCCTTCTCTCCTTCCCACTCACAAGCCAAACTACCTTTATGTGCCCCCCCCGCCCTGGTCTCCAGTTTTCCCTACGTCCCTACCCTTGGCAGAAAAACGATGGCTAGATTGCACAGTGCTGGTTGCTGGGCCAGGCCCTGTTGTACAGTTAAGAGCCTGCAAGGAATTGCGAGGGGTATATCATTTTTTGCCTGTATCACCTGTTTGTTCAATTTGGACGGCAAACCATGAAGGTATACTGTCCTGGATGGGGGAGTCGTCCATTGAAATCAATGCGAAATAATAACAAAATAGAATTATGAAAACAAAACAATAGTAAGAAACTCCATTTTGGAATTAAGAATGAAAATAAAAGAAGCAAAACAAACTCCCATGCACAAGTGTCTTTCATTGTTCATAGAGTTCAGTATGTAGTATGCATGTTTACTGAAAATTAAGTGTCATTTTATTCAGTGGGGTTTACTCCACGTAACTGCATGAGATCCTCAATGAACCAGAGTCATGTATCAGCTATAAGGTTGCCAGGTCCCTCCTGGCAACTAGAAGGGTGGGGTTGGGGTGGGGTGGGGGGCTTACCAGGAGCATGAGGAGGCCTAGGCTAGTGATGTGGTGAAGTGACATCATCACAGTGTGACATTGTGGTGACACTCTGGTATCTAGGCAAAAAGTATATGGAAAAAATGGTTTCTACCATAGAGTTTTTGCCCAAATACCAGAGGGTCACCATGACATTGCCTACGTCAAGTGACGACCTCACTTCTGGTACATGCCGGAAGTGATGCACCACCTCACCAGTGATGTAGCCTGGGCCTTCCTCCTGTTCCTGGTAAGTCCCTCCACTGGCCAGCTAATCAGCTGCAGGTGGTGGGGCCTGGGAACTGGGGATCCCTGCCTCCAGCAGGGAGTTGGCAACCCTAGTCAGCTACTTTGGTGGTAGAGGCAGAGCCTGCTCCAAAAGTCAACACTGATAGTGTTATCAAACTGTTTGCTAACCAAAAGTTCAAAAAGCACTATGAACTAGATTTCTTCAGATATGTCTCTTCTCCTTTAATGTTGACCTGTGCTACTTGGTAGTTATTTAAAGTGTGTGTGTTTTTGTTGCACTATAGTCTAATCCAATGTGAAAATCATAAGTAAAATCTGTTCTTTATTTTATTTATTTATTTATTGGATTTATATCCCGCCCTCCCCGAAGTTCAGGGCAGCTAACAAAGAGGCACAAGTGCCAAAGTTAAAACAGATAAAAACAGAATAAAACAATACAGTACAAAACACTAAAATGTCGGTGCTCTAGATGTCACAAAATCAGTGGTTGCAAGATGGGGGTCTGGTAAAAGTTATTAATTCCAGGCCAACAGTGTACCTCCTAGCAACACAATCATCCCATCTTCATCCAGGAACGTTAATCTGGTCCCCTTTCCACCTCACCTTTTGAACAATTATTATTTTGTTCATGATAACAGCAAACAAAGTGATTTGTTTTGTTATGAAATTTGATTTGGATCAGGATCATATGGGGAGAAGGCCAGACAGAATCTTTGTCCAGGGGACTGTGGCAGCTCTCAGCCGTCCTGCCTGTCTATGAAATTCTGTTCGCTTCCTCATTCCTGAGAATTTCCTAGAGGAAAAGTGAAAAATTTAAGACAGAGATGCTTTCTATGATCTTCTCCTTTCCATGTCTGGTTTACTGTATCAGATCAACATCGTGAAAGTCCCTTTAAATTTAGTGCAATTTTCTTCAAAATAAGTGAATTTAATAACTCCAACTCACAACTGGAGCTTGCTTCAACCTTAACTACAGCAACCGTGTGGTCTAAAGGTAGGCTTGTTAATTAAGAAGTATCTGTGGCTTGAGATCACAACCGTGGAGCCAGATCTCATGCATGTTTATTTGGAAGTTAGTCCCATTAAATTCAATAAGTCTTACTACCAAGTAAATTGTGTGTATGTTTATTTCCAAGTAATAGGGGTAAATAACATTTCTCTTTCAGCTGGTCGGGGAAACAAACAGGGGCACTCTGATAGTTTTCTCCCAGGACTATTTAAACATCACAGTCTGCCCTTGCTGTGACTATCTCCCTTCCATCCTGGCCTGTCTGCTGCAGGAGGTGGTTGTACGGAAATTACCAACTGTATGAAGCAGTCTAAGGAGTGAGTGAGATCTCGGAATAGTACTTCTTAACAGCTGTAGCTGGGCTAAAGTGAAATGCCAATCTAATGTTTCTGGGACTAGAGTAACTGTTTTGTTTTACAAATACACAAAAGGATTGTCTCTTAATTTTTCCACACAGTGAATGCAGTGTGTTATTATAATGTAAACCAGCCTCTTTTTTCCTCCAAAATCCATTTCTAATGTATGCATTGCTGTCTAAAATCACAAGCCCAGAGCATTATAAAAGTATGTAAGTAATGTAGTGATTTCCTTTCAAGCTTCCGCCTACATTCTGCTCAATTTGTTTTGAGGTGTAAATTTTTCTCTGGGGTATGAATGAGTTCAGTTTTCTAATTTGATTTTATTAAGGAAATGGAGTCTTCTCATTTCTTATATGGACACAAATTTTAATGCACTCAGGAGATGTTTCATTATTTGTGTAGGTGTTTTTAATATAATATTTCCCTTAATTGTATTTCCTGTTCACTAAATTAGAAAAATGTTGATTTAGCGGAATTAATCTTTTGAGTCTCCTCACTCCTGGTTTTAATTGTACTAGTCCTCACAAACACATAATTTAATTATGCAGTTAGAGTATTCTTATAGTGAGGAATGGAATACATTTAGAGGTAGTTTAAAAAAGAGAAACAACTCATTTATCCAGACTTCATACCAGTATAAAGCCTTTTTTTTAGCAAGATCCTTATCATTCTCCTATCTGTTTTTGTACGTTAGAATGTCACAGTTTTTGTCACAGATAAATTTCAGTTCAGATATTAATCTGAGACTAGAGATACTCAACTACTCATCAGTTCAGTAGGTTGTGATCATGGGAGCTAGATGTTTATCTCTGACCAAATGTCCAACCAGCTCAGAAATGTCCAAGACTGGGGAAAGAACACCTGTGTATGTGGAAAAATGAAAGGACGTCATTTCCCCAGAAAGCACTTTCCTGGAGCACCTTCTTTGAGGGGGGGGCGCCTATACCTTTGACCTGTAAATCCAATCCTCAACAAACTTGGAGGGCAGGTGGAGGAGAGTTAGCCGGAGATCCCCTGCGAGTTTGGTGTCTCTAGCTTGCACAGCTGACAGGCAGTCATTTTGACAGGTCCAGGTTAAGAAGATTAAGGAGTGTATAGAACAGATCCTGTGCAAGATAGAGACATCAGACTTGCAGAGCATGTAGAGGAGCATCAGAGTGAGGTCTGCTGCAAGTTTAGTGTCTTCTGTACACTCCTGATTGCTTCTGTACACTCCTGAACTTCCTGAACCTGTGCTTGTCAAAATGACCAAGGTTCAGGAGTGTATCTTGTGCAAGCTAGAGACATCAAAGTTCCGGGGATTTCCCCTACATGTCCTCTAAGTTGTTGCTTTGAAGTTTTACAAACCAACACTAGTTGACACCAGGATAAGAAACTATAGCTTTCAAAAAATGGATTTAGTTAAAAGGGGAAAATTATATAATAAAACTGGTGGAAACAATTATTTGAGGAAAAGTCCCATGGTATAGATATTTGCAAACAAAGCACATGATTAACACTCTACAGTATACTGGAATTTTCACAAGACCCTTGACTCCATTTGAACTCCTTTTGGAGAAACAAATTGGAGAGACTAAAGGTCTAATTTCTAATATTTACAAAATTCTGATCTCTTCAATACACACTTCAAAATGAAATATCAAACAACATGGAATCTGGATTGTCAAAACAGAATAAAAGAATCTGATTGGATTGAAATTTGGAAATCGCCCAGTATGTCATCTAAAATATTTAATATAAGATTTAATTCCTTCAAAGTCATAAGTAGATGGTACTTTCCTCCCACAAGAATCCACCGCATTAATTCTAAAATGAGCCCAAAATGTTGGGAAAACTGCAGCCAAATTGGAGATTACATACATTACTGGTAGCACTGTCTAGTCATTTAAAAAAAATTAGCTCCTGATTTTGAAACAAATACTTATAATTACGGAAATAAATTTACATAATTACCAGAAATAGCTCTTCTCTCCCACTGGTCAAAACCTGGAGAAAACACAAATAAAATTAATCTCATACCTTCTTGCGATTGCAAGAATTTTAATTGCAAAAAAAATGGAGAGAATGATTAGGTCCGATGTTACAAATGTGGCAAAATAAACTATGGGAATACTTTTTGGTTTTTTATACATAACTTTTTAAATTGCATTTTAACTACATACTACATAGGGCAGGGAACATGGAAACACTAACTAAAACATACAGCTAAACAGAGATCCAATCCAATACAAACTGCTTATTTCAAAATTTCCCAAATCTTTAACATTCTAGAAGATGGAGATTAACTGTTTCAAATATATTTCAGTACAAACAATGTTAGCCAAATAAGTGCACTCTGGTACATTAAACTTGATAATATTAAACTTTCAGAATTGATTCATTTTTACTTCTCTCCCCCCCTTTTCCCCTTAGGCTTATCTTTATCATAGTCCCATCTGACTTTGAGAAGTTTGGGGGTGGTTTCTCCCATATTAGATTCAGAGTCTTCTCCTGGGGAACTGCCCAATGTACTGCTACTGCTTCCTGATCTACTTCTGCTATCCTCTTCTTCTTCATGATTGTCCTCCACTTTTCCTTTCTCTTTCTCTGTTTTTTGATGCTGCTCCAAAAATACTTTAGCTTTGGCAACAGTCTATTTTTTATTTTTTCTCTTTGAAGTTGAAGATGTCCCTCTGGTAAAATCCATCTGTAGGGAGTGGAATTTTTCTGTTAAAAAGTTGCCAATTTTTATATTGTTGTCTCTTCTGTCTTATCTCAAATGGAATATCTTTTAAAATTCTAATTTCTTCGCCTTTGATATTTAGAGTAATCCCATTGGTTGCTTTAAGTATAACATCTCTGGTAGGCCTCTTGGAGAATTTCACAAATATTTCACTAGGTAGTTTATTTTTCTTGATGTAGTCTGGATGTCTGATAGACCACATCCATCTTGCTTTGTATAGATTCTGCTTTAAGGTCTACTACCGGTGCCAGGGCGTCGCTTAAAATCTCCTTGAGGTTTTCTCAAAGTATAACATCTCTGGTAGGCCTCTTGGAGAATTTCACAAATATTTCACTAGGTAGTTTATTTTTCTTGATGTAGTCTGGATGTCTGATAGACCACATCCATCTTGCTTTGTATAGATTCTGCTTTAAGGTCTACTACCGGTGCCAGGGCGTCGCTTAAAATCTCCTTGAGGTTTTCTCTTATTTTCTGGGATACCTTGAAATCTCAGGATATATGATGATTTTTCCATTTGTAGTTGTAGCAGCTGTTGTTTATCAGAGACTTTCTCTTTTTCCACTACCTCCAGTCTCTGATTCAACACTTTTGTCTTAGCATCAACTTTTCTCAAAGACTTTGCTGTATTCTGTTTTTATATTGATTTCATTTTGCTGTTTTTGGAGAGTCTCAAAATTGTTATTAAGATGGGTCATCTGGTCCAGTAGAGGGTGCAATGCAGTGGGGTTTTTTTTAAATATATTTTTATTAATTTTTAAACAATCATTTACAACAATAAACATCACAAGTATTGAACAAGCAATAACAAGCAACAACAAGAGGATCAAGTTGGATTATAAACTAATCATTTAACAGTAGAAACCATTCTGACACTCTCGAACCTTCATCAACCAATAAATAAGGGTAAGGAGTGCTGGTAACTGCACTGCCTTTGTCAATT
>NW_015162676.1:10426-19591 GCF_001447785.1 Gekko japonicus
GCTGTTTTTGGAGAGTCTCAAAAGGGCTTTGCTGTGAACCTTTCCATTTTTAATTAAATGGCAATGCAGTGGTTAGCATGTTTGGAAAGTCTATGGTTGCTTTCGGTTTGGAAGTCGATGCTGCTGAGCTAGCAGTTCCTGAAGGAGAAGGTCTCACTTTCGGCACCATTTTTTCAGCCTGATGTGACATTGTTTACATTAGGAGAAAGTTCAAAAAAGTCTCTGTAGGTTTGTTAGATCTTGCTCTTTGACCAGTCTGCACTCTATTTGTGCTATATAATGCTTTCCAATCAGCTTTCCCCCTTCTGCCTCTTAAAGTTGCTTCTTTTTTCTCCCAGGATGAGCTCAGCTCAACTCTCTCCACTTTTAAGTTGAGGATTTGGGGGAAGCTGTCCGCTTGGATTTTTGTCTGATTTAAAGGCACATGGACTCACACTTCATCGGCTGCTTGCTTCAATAAGGTAGGGAAGATTTTAAAATGCTAGATCTCCTGTTCGCTTGTCCCAGTGTGTGTCTCAGTCGCCATTGCTGATCTCGCAGTGGTCGGACCTATTGGGGCAAAGAAGAGCCTCAATCCCTCGGCCATGGCCTCAGGAGTGGCACCTTTTGAGCCTGTCAGAACCCACAGCCAACAATGAAGTACACACATTCAGGAACGGTTATACTTTTATTGCAGAGCTATAGATGCAGTAACATAGGCAGTTCTATGCGTTTCGGTGAAAGGCAAAGCCAGCATGGAGAGGAATGTAGCAATTAACAAGACACAGATTGAGTTCCCCAACCCCCATGGCAGCGTAGCTGACAGCGCCCCAGGCTACAAGCCCCCTCCAAGGGCTTTAGGGAGGACCAGAGACATCTGGTACCCCTCCTATCTGCTATGATCATAGGTCGTGTTCATTGGAGCTCAATGAAATGCTCCCATCAGCGATTCACCAAAACTGGAAGCCCCCAGGGAATACTTTTTGTTAAGCAAAAAAATGAACCATTCAACTGAAGCTAATTTGCTTAACTATCAAAAGACATTTCAAGCTCTTTGGTTTCCTGTGGTAAATTACCTGGCAGATAAAGCAATAATCCCTAATAATTCAGATTATCGAGACTGGTTATATTTTTGAATTGTTATAATGTTAATGCTTTATATCCTTTGTTTTGTATTTTGCATTGTATGTTATATATATATAGTTCTGTAAACATTTTGATTGAGTGGAGACTGTCTGGGAATGCCTCCGCTCACAAAGTTACACAAACCTCCACGAACAGCTTGAAAGTTTGTGGAAAGTTTGTGTCGAGTGACCTGCCGTGAACTTGGCTTAGTGAAGCATGAACCACGAACTATAGTTTGTGAGCCAGTTTGTGCCCATCCCAAGTCTTTATTATAAGAATATAAGAAGAGCCATGCTGGATCAGACCAAAGGCCCATCTAGTCCAGCATTCTGTTCACAGAGTGGCCAGCCAGCTGCCTGTAGAAAGCCCTGTGCTCCCCAGCAATTGGTTTAAGTAGGCATACTACCTTTGGTATTGAAAGGAATAGATATCCATCATGACTAGTAGCCATTGAGAGCCCCATCCTCCATGAATTTGTCCACTCCCGTTCTCAAGTCTTCCATGTTGGTGGCCATCACCACATCCTGTGGCAGCAAGTTAACTGTGTGCCTTGTGAAGTAGTGCTTCCTTTTGTCTGTCCTGCATCTCCCACCCTTCAACTTCAGTGGATGACTCTGGGTTCTAGTATTATAGAGAGGGAGAAAAGCTTCTCCTTGTCCACTCTCTCCACACCTTGCATAAGTTTATAAACCTCTATCATTTCTCCCCTTACCTGCCTTTTTTTCTAAGCTAAAAAGCCCTAAGCATTTGAACCTATCCTGATAGGGCAGCTGCTCTGGCCCCCTGATGCTTTTGCTTACTCTTTTCTGCACCTTTTCAAGCTCTACAATATCATTTTTCATGAGCAGTGACCAGAACTGTAGACAGTATTCGAAGTGTGATTTCACCAATGATTTGTATAGTGGTAGTATGATAGTGGCAGTTTTATTCTCTATTCCTGCTCTAATTATGGTCAGCATAGAATTTTGCTTTTTCACAGCAGCTGCACACTGGATCGACATTTTCATCGCGCTATCCATTAACATTCCAAGGTCCCTTCCTTAATCTGTTGCTGCCAGCTCAGATCCTATCAGTGTATATGTGAAGCTGGATTTTTTTTTGCCCCAATATGCATCGCACTGAATCTCATTTGCCATTTTAATGTCCGTTCCCCCAGTTTGGAGTTCTTCCAGGGCCATAGCCAGCAGTGGGGCTTTAGGGGCTGAGCCCCCTATTGGATCTTCAGAGCCCCCACCCCAATCTCCTCAATCTCCCCTTTTATTCCAAAAAACTCTAGTATGAATAGTTCTCTTCTGCCACAGAGCCGTGGTCTTGGGAGGCAGCCTTCCAGCTGCAGTCCCAGCATGACTCCTATGGGGGAGGTGAAAGGGAGAGCAAGGTGAGCCACCCGAGGAGAGAGGAGAGTGGGCAAGGCAGGCTCAGGAGAACTGAGTCCAAGTGGGGCAGGAGCGGTGTTGGGGATGATGTGGGTGTGGAGGTGCCAGAAGCTAGGTGAGGTGGAGGAAGGTGTGACGGAGCCTTGAAGGAGAAAGGGGGAGTGGAGCAGAAGGTTCCAGAGATGGCTGGCTGGGAGGGAAGGTGGTGATCCCAAAGGTAAGCAGAGTCTTGAATGCTTGGCAGAGGGAGGAAGGAGGCAAGGAGGCTTGGTGAAAGGCAGCCACCTAAGTTCATGCTGTCCTCATGCCCCTGAAGGGGCAGGCTGGGCCAGCTTCCTCGTTGGGGCTCGGCAGCATATCTCTGGTGCCAGCCCACTGGGGCTGCTGGAGCTGCTGCTGTGTGAGTGGTGCCGTGAGGGGGGGAGACGGTGAGGCACGCGTCCTGGGTGCATTAATTAATTTAATTTAATTAGTAGCCCTGGAGCCCCCCATGAAAAAAATCCTGGCTACAGGACTGAATTCTTCACAATCCATTTTTGTTTTAACCACCCTAAATAATTTTGTGTCATACACAAACTTGGCTACTTCACTACTCACCCCTAACTCCAGATCATTTATGAACAAGTTGAAAAACACCAGTCCCAAATATAGATCCCTGAGGAACACGGCTGCTCACATCCCTCCATTGTGAGAACTGACCATTTATTCCGACTCTTTGCTTCCTGTTTTTAACCAATTTCCAGTCCATAATAGGACTTTCCCTCTAATCCCATGACTCTGAAGTTTGCTCAGTAGTCTTTGATGAGGGACTTTGTCAAAAACCTTTTGGAAATCCCTATGTGAAGTGGTATTGCCTGATAATCACAGCCATCCTGGATATATCTGGGATTTGGGTTTTGCAGCCCAGCTTCTGTTGTCTAACAAATTAAGCACTTGTTTCAGGTTTCTCCTCTAAATGCCTCTTCTTTTCTGCAATGCTTTGAAGATGCGCTTTATCTTATATGTTCTATGTACTTCCTTAGACTTCAATGTCTTTACTTGGTGTGGGTGGGTAGGAGCAGTTGCACATTCCATGAACATTTTCACACACACAATGCAAAATGGAAACTATTTGTTGGCAATTCTTGTAAAAGAGCACAGAGCTATTGATAGGGGGGCACTGAGGAGAAAAGGGAATGAATCTCCATCGCTAAGCATCTGGGACAGCCATTGCTATAACCCAGGTACACATGGCACTGGAGTTCTCTGACTGGACCTCTAACATATATTTTGGATTTAAGAGGCAGCTGATGGAGGATATTCATTTATTTATTAGTTTGATTTATATCCCGCCCTCCCAGAGGCTCAGGGCGGCTCACATACGGCAAAGCCAAGTGCAAAATACAATACAGTATATAATAAATAAAACATTTAAAATCACAATAAAACCTTGGTTCAGGGCTACCATGCTGAGGAAGTGAGTGGTTAAGTCTTACCCTACACTATTTCCTTGAAATGCCCCCTCTGGGCTGCTTTACAGCCCTGGGAAGTTTTTTTTTTAAAAAAAGACAGGTACAATATAATACCTGTCCTTTCCCCCTACTGGATACAAGCATCTTGGTGAAAAAGTTAGTTACTTGGAGTTTTATTGTACTTTGTATCTTTTAGAATTTGGAATTGTAAGCTGCCTTGAACCACAAAAGAAAGGTTGGGTATACATATTTTAATGCATACATAAATAAAAGCATTTAAGTATTTTGATCAGAGGAGCATCATGTATGTGTGGGGTGAGTGGGAGTGAGCTATCCATATAAAAAAACCAACCACCCATGGCTGCTTTAAACTGCCAAATTCTGCATCTGGAGTTTCAGTCACAGACTTCCAACATCATGTTCTATTTTTCCCTTTGTTGATTAGTTGGGGCAGAATGTGAATGGAGAAGTACATTTGGCCTGAAAGTAACATAGAGCAGATGTACATGCATCCAAATATGTATGTGAATGTGAATGTCATTAATCCACACTTTTAATAGGATATGCATTCCTATCCATTTTCTGACCAACTAATCATGTGTAAATACATATGACTAGAGATCAGCTGGGATAAAAGTCTTGCATGTCAGTCCTGAATGGTAGTGAAATGCCAGTGCTGTGTGGTAAGACACAGAACATTGGCTAAGATGAGTAAGGGGTCGTGAAAAAGAGTGATTTAAATGTAGAATTCATTGCCAGAGGATGTTGTGATGGCCACTGTCATAGATGGCTTTAAAAGGAAATTGGGTAGATTCATGGGAGATAGATCTGTCAGTGGCTACTAGCTGTGGTGACTAGAGGTAATCTCTACATCCAGAGGCAGTAAACTTCTAAATAGCAGAGCCAGGAGGAAAAATCAGGGAAGGTTTCAGCCTCTATGATCTGTTGTTGGCTCTCCAGAGGAGGGTGCTGGACCACATGGACCACTTGTCTGATCCAACAGGCCTGTTCTTAGGTTCTTATGTTCTTAACTTTTAATATCATAGCGGACATAGTTTAAAGGGGGCTAAATCTGCCTATCGTCAAATTAACTGGAGCAGAGTCATAATAAAAAGGGCAATTTAATCCCAGCACTAGTGAAGACTCTGAGTGTCCCCTTTTGTTTTCATTTAAGAGAAAGGTTGTCCTTTACCTGTACAGGGAGACACTGGCATGTATCCTTCCACTCAGCTCAGCAAACCTGGAAGCATTCCTTCAGCCTAAAAAGTCTTCCTCTAGTTTATGTGATGCTTCTGCTGCAGGAAGGCTTCCAGCTGTGCCAAGGAGAGTGGTAGGATACATGCCATTGCTAAAGTGAGGGTAAAACCTGCCAGGTATCCCAGCCTCCAGTGACAGGGCTTCTACACGTGGTGCAATGTTTCAGTGAACTATACACTGTACCGTCAAGGGTATCCTTACAACATACAGACTGCTTTTCCAGATGCACAGTGGTAGGCATTTGGCAGTCGATTCCTTTATTGTTGCAGAATTTTTTCCTGTGTTTTGTTCTGCTGCTTTTAAATACTAGAATTTAAAAAGAGAATTTCTAAAATAAGTTGTGGAATCAGAGCATGCTTAGTAGGCAACAACTTTTAACTGAAGCGCATATTACTGAAGCATGTGTGAACTGTTACAGCTCTGCAAAACAAACACTGAACGTTTGTGGCAGAATATTTTGCACAAGAGTATTCTGCACAAGATGTGAAAAATTAAAATGAAACAATTGACTATTCATAATGCATTGGTTTCACTTTGTAAGCAAGACTAGATAAGTCAGAGTTCCAAAATCCAGGGAGAAATCTGGATGGGGAGAATTTTAGAAGCATCTAATTAAAAACAACAACAACCTATTGCATCAGAAACTGAAGCTTTCTGTGAAACACAGCTTTTGCTAGTGAGTGAGCTTCTTCACTTTGGGTGTTGCTTTAACCCAGGGGTCATTTTGTAGAAAAAGAGGTGCGGGAGCTCATTAGCATAACTCATTAGCATAACTTATTTGCATATGCCATACCTCCTGACATCACCGGAAGTGTGTCAGAAGGCAACACCCGCCACTCAGGCTGCACTGGACTGTTTTGGATTCCTAGCTATTGGGGGGGGGAGCGTGCAGATCTGTCCTCACAGAGGAAGGGGAGCTTGTACCTGAATAAAACTTGGTCTTAAAGGTGCCACTGGACTGTTTTGGACTGGGGGGGCAGGGGGGCTCTGCAACTTACCTGGCTGATTCTTGCTCTGTCTGAGGGCTGCTAGGAGCAGGGGGTGGGGCTTGTTGCATGTGCCCGCCCCCTGGGCTCTTTACTGCCGGAGCTCCACTCCTGTGTGCTCCTGCAAGAAATGACCCCTGCTTTAACCCTTTCCTTTTTCGTCAGTAAGGAATAAAGGACAAAAACACAACTACTTTGCTTTCCTCTTGGAAACTAATTCTCTACATTAAAATAGTACAGGAGTAAAACCACTGACACAGAAGCATTTCTCCTGGCTGCTGGGAGCCCCCCCCCCCTCCAGCTGTTGTGATTCACTGTTGTATCACTACCAAGAAAAGGATTCTCTAGCTCCTTCAGCTGATGACCTGTGGCATGAACATGACCTCACTATGTGGTGCATCATCACTCTTCTGACCAAGGAAGCATGTACAAGAGTTATGTCTGCAGTATGTCATCACTTTGTATCATGGACAGACTAGAACCATCTTGTATATGAACATGGGGCCACTCTGGTTAGTTCGCAGAAGCCACAGTGGCATCTTCTTTCATACCACCTACATCATCTGACCCACAAGCCAAAACATCACAGACACAGACAATAGCTTTTTTCAGTGCATATTATGATATTGACATTTATCACATGTTGAGATCCCTTGCATTAGGTATCACTATGCTTTTGAAAGGCTAAAAAAATATCCTTTGCAGAAAGCAAATGCCTTAGTTTCAGGCAACCCAAGTTCCTTTCCACTTGAAAGCTCCTGGGTGATTACTTAAATCATATCATGGGGAAAAACCCTGAACTTCTGAATACAGCCAGACACACAGGCCTAAAAGAGGCTATAATCTTCAACATATCCTGAAAGGCAAGTTATAGAATGGAATCCTAACAAACAGGGGGAAAGATTACCACTGAAGTAGTCTGTTTCTCCTGATCTACTGAGTGCAGCATCTATAGTTTAGTTCCTATAAATGACAACATGTATCATGAAATGGGGGATCTGGAAGCAACGACAAATGATATAACAATTAGGGAGAAATTAGAGCAATAGTAAAGTGGCACACTGTGGCTAAGTTCTGTCTCCTGGCCCTCCCCAGATAACATCTGTATATGTGTAAACCAAATTTCAGCAATCCTTTCCTCCATTTTTTGAGGGGAAGTCCTACAAATCAAGCTCCTACATTAACCATTTCTCTATCTGTAGTGTCTGCTGCTATATTCATGTGCATGACAAAGGAGATGAATACATGCCTCTCTCCACACATGCCTTTCTCGAGAGCCAGTGTGGTGTAGTGATTAAGAGCAGCAGACTCTAATGTGGAGATCCAGGTTTGACTCCCCACTGGGTGACCTTGGGCCAGTCACAGTTCTCTCAGAACTCTCTCAGCCGCACCTACCTCACAAGGTGCCTGTTGCGGGGAGCAGAAGAAAATGTGATTGTAAGCTGCTTTGAGACTCCGTTAGGGTAGAGAAAAGCAGGTTATAAAAAAACAACTCTTCTTCTTCTGCTTTACCACATGAAGAGGATCACTAGCCTTCTAAGGGTATGAAGTGCACCAATGGTACAAAAATGTGAAACTTACTATGAATATGAAATAGTTCTCATGGTACTTGTATGTCAACTTACCACAGGAGAAAGCCCTTGTTTCTTTTCAAACCATGGAACAACCTTATCAGAAGTATGTTCTCATTTGGGAGAATGGACAAATTTGGATTAGTAGCTATGTAATCATTGGGTTAGTAAAGATTATGCTCTAGTAAGAATTTATAAATAGTGTTCCATTAGATCCTTCAGAAAGTGATAAGCTTCTAAATGGTTTAATACTTTATTCATATATTATTGAAGATGATGATTCCACAATTGTTTTAAAATGTAAACACTGAGCCCAGTTCATCTCTTTTCAAACCACAGCAGTTGAATTTTTCCCCAGCATTCATAAACTGTATTGAAGAATTTTTAATTCAGAACTCTGTTAACATGGGAGTGATGAAAGGACTGGACTGCACTGATGATAAATTAGAATGTGAATCAGCCAGGGATAGTTGTTAGAAAAGGAATTCCATTAAAATAGCATAAAAACATGAGATCATGGAAACAATCTCTCAGAGAGCCAGTTTTGTGTAGTTGTTAAGTGTTAGCCGAATTGCTTTATTTACAGCAATTGGCAATTTATAAATGAGTTCTTGCAAATTTATACCAAGGTCCTGATCCCACCAAGGGTTACCAGTAAAGGATTCGAGGCTGTTGTGGTTAAAATAGATGTCTTCTACTTAAAAATATATCTCATACAAACAATACTGATGCACTCACACATTCAATCAAGTCCTAAGAGTTACAGTAGGAAATAAGCACAGTTGCATTAGCAGGTAGGGGTGATGGTGGGCGATACTTATCTGTCCTAAAGCTTGGTTGTTCCAATGAAGAATGGATGGGAAGAAATGGAAAACAAAGGGAATTCACACACGACCAGAATCAGCCGGAACACATGGGTCTCTTGACTGCAGATCAAGAGATCAAAGTAGAGGCAAGGGTTGGGGATAGCAAGTGGGACTTAAGAGGGGAAAAAGCAGACAGGGATTGTTGCGGGGGAGATTCTATCTAGCCAGGTAGGTAGGAGGAGCCAGGAGACTGGTTCTCTCATTTTCTAGTGGGTTCAAGAGATGGGTGGAAACTGTGCCAACCTCCTGACCCACCTACCTATTAGTCCATCCCAAAAACAATCCTATTGGTTGCATGTGGGAAGGGGAGGTTACCTAAAGGGATGGCCAATATTGTAACCTAAAACCTTACTCATAGTATGGCATCTGGACAGGTGTGAAACCTAGGCGTCAGGATGCTCCATTGTAGTGCTGATGAAGCTGGCCAGTTTCTTTGATAACCAAATGTCCATCTGGCAGGAAATTCCAGCTCAGGAACAAAGCAGGCGATGGGTAGTACGTGACCACAAGCATGGGGGCTGTTTCCTTCTATAGTTGTTGTTTCATAGCTCACA
>NW_015162676.1:21145-24472 GCF_001447785.1 Gekko japonicus
CCAAAAAACAAATAGATTTCTACAGGTCTTTTAGTGGCTCTGATCTCTTGACTGGATCTAATTCCGGGAAAGTGTGAGTGCTTTGAGTTTAATTGGAGCCTGATCTTATTGATGATTCAGCCTTTTAGAATATTGTATATCTTATTCATTCTGAGTCTATGACTTCTACTTAATCAGTTGTGTTCCTTCCTTTCCACACAACTGTTGACTGTGTATTATATTTGTACCTGAGACTTGAGCAGCAAACCACATCCAGGAGACACAATTGAATGCTGGTGTTCCAGAAATCAGGTCCTTTCCATGTATAAACTTGTAATCCAAGAATAGTGGAATCTTAGTTCAAGAGAAGGGAACATGAGGAGGGGAAGGTTTTCATGAAACATGCAGGACTGTTTCTGTGTCTGTTGATTTCATGAAACATGCATTTCATGATCTGTGTCTGTTGCTTTTTGTGTCTGTTGCTTATTGTTCTGCATACTTTACTATGAACTCTCTGTTGTCCTTTGCAAATTAATTCAAAACCAACAAACTCATAAGGCAATCTGAAAAGAAATAATGGATTAGGAAATCCTATCCATGTTGTGTGAGGTTCTGGGGCCATAGTTCTGGGGCCGTAGCAGTCCCATATTGTTACCATAGTGCTGTCCCATAATTGCTGAATGCTGAGTGATATTTTTTTCCAGTTACAGGTAAAGTAACTGTTTTATGAAAGTTTGAGGCTTAAGAATCTTGCTCTAGATAAAGTATAATTACAATAATGTTGCACAGTATTACTTACAATATTTACAATATGCTTTCACAACAGCAATGGAACATTCACAAGGCAATTGCCCTCACACTTTCTTTTTTCAGCTCCCTATGGCTGCTTTCACCCTGTCCCCATAATATCTGTAGCCATTTTCATCACAGAGATATAAGGGGGAAAGTGTACCTCTGCAACAAAAAATGCTAAAAAGACTTACTTAAAAATGTTGGGGATTAAAAGGCACTAGTAGACTGTGGTAATAGATTATTATAATGCTACAATGATCTAGTGATTACTAGTTTTTTAAAAGCCTAAAAATAGCTCATCAGGGGGACTGTGGTGAAAATGGCAGCCATGAAAAGCTAAGGGAAGAAAATGGTGCCTGTGGGCAGGATAAGGTACATCTTCCTTTCTAGAACACTTGATAACATGCCTGGGCTGGGCTCTTCCCAAAAACATTGGAACAAAGCAGGTTTGAGAAAGACTATACTGAGGATGGGGAAAGGATAATAAGAATACAATTAGATCACAACATCATGTGAATGCTCAAGCAAATAAACTGAGGAAGAAGGAGGCGTTTTTACCTCACCTCCTTGGTGGCAAAGTAGGATAAAAAATAGATATTTTATTAGGGTTGCCAAATGGGGGTGGGGGCGGGGAAACCCCCGCTTTGGAGGCTCGATTTCCACCGCGGCTCGAACTCCGCCCCCCTCTGGTGACGCAGCCACGTTGCTGATGTTGGGGGCGTGGCTGAGCTCGTCGGGGGAAAAACCATATGGTTTGCCAGACTTGGCAACCCTATATTTTATGTGGAGCAGCATCCATCCAGTCATATGTTCTTGAAGTGGTGCAGCTCAGATGCATATTTAGCACCTCATCTACCATTTGTGAGAACTAGCTTATAGAGATATCACACTGGCGTCCAAGAGAGTTTATTTAAAAACACTTAAATGTGCTCAAACTGGTGTTTCCTCTAAGCTGAGTTAGTGTGAGCTAGCTCAATTTTTTAGCCTCTGGCTCACACATTTTTGTCTTAGCTCGGGAAGGGTGGCTCCAGAGCAAACTAATTTATGCAGCCGCCAAATTGCTGGTTCGCAACTTTAATGCCAGTAGCTCACAAAGTAGAATTTCTGCTCACAAGACTCCACAGTTTAGAGGGAGCATTGGCTGAAATCATTTAGATAAAAGTAAGTCCATGCAATCAAACTGGCACATTGAGCATGTGGATTAAGTGGATCAGGGTTTATAGTCTGGTACCTGATGAACTGGCTGCGTGAGTTTTTCACTGCCATCATGTGCTATAGTTTCTTATATGTAAGGCCATAGAGGATAACATATGAATATTGCACACAAACATTTTTACTACTACAAGAACACAAACTGGAACAGCATATTCATGCTATGGCTGCCCATTCTGTGTCTTATTCTGGGAATTAAGCACAGCATAAACTCTCCCACTCTATCAATCAATATATCTAAGTCTCAACATGGCCAAATCTGAGAATACTTAAATTCAGAGATTGGTGCCATTAACAAACAAGGTAGGTCTTTCTACAATGCTGATAAAAGCCCCACGCTTGCAGAAAAATCTGAAATTTAAAAATAAATACATGTTTAAAAATGTTGTGTACTAACTACGGCCGCACACGCGGTCAGGTTCACATGCAGCCAAGCGAACTAGCCGAGCTTCACTCTCTCAGAACAATAGCAGAGAAGATCCAAAAATGGGCCAATCGGTCAATTCGGATCCTAGCATGAACCTATGGGAATGGACATAATGTAAGAAATCAATCACGGGTGTGTGTGCGTGTGTGGGGTGTGACATGGAATGGACATTTAAGCAGGCCTCCGGGCCAGCTTGAGTGTCTAGTTTTCTCTTGCCAATAATAAAGTTATGAGCTGATTCACTATCTACAGGTCTGGACCCAGTACTTTTCACTGGCGATGAGGATGGGATCCCAATGAGCATGCCTGACCACACATGCGAGCATCGCACCACACCTCAAGACCAGCTCACCACGCCCCGCATTACTCCTCTGGTCAGCATGGCTGCTGCTCCGAGACAAATCTCCATTTTCGATCCATCTCACCCCGAGCTGTGGGAAGCCTGGGTCGAACAACTAAAATACTTCTTCCAGGTCCAGGGGATGGACGACGCCGGCAAGAAGAAAGCATGGCTGCTAAGCACGTGCGGGGTCAGCACGATCCGCCTGGTCCAGAGCCTAATCACGCCCAAAACTCTGGAGGCAGCCACCTATGATGAGCTGGTAAAGGCCTTGACCGGCCACTTTGCACTGAAACCATCCAGAATGGCGATGCTCATGGACTTTTTTGCACGAAATCAAAGGTTGGGAGAACCGGCCACTGATTTCATGGCTAAGCTCTCATTGTGGAGAAATAAATGAATAAATGAATGAAATAAATAGCAGGGAATACACAGGAACAGAATTCCAGAACCTCTTCAACAGGGGTCGTTTCATAGAAAAAAAGCTAGGGGAACTCATTAGCATAACTCATTAGCATATGCCACACCCCCTGACATCACCGGAAGTGTGTCATAAGGCCACACACCCCGCCCCCAA
>NW_015162676.1:25292-25465 GCF_001447785.1 Gekko japonicus
CCCTACATAGAGGTGAATCCCTGTGTAGGAAATTAAATGCTGGAAAAGACTTCACACTTTTGGGAGCAAGACAGAAATGGGAGCAAACATCAGGGCGGACTTCAGCCTGGCACTTTCACCCCTTCACTTTTTTCTTTTCTCATATTTTCTTTTCTCATTGTTTTATAGCTTTA
>NW_015162677.1:0-7155 GCF_001447785.1 Gekko japonicus
CTTTCTGACACACTTCCGGTGATGTCAGGCCCCCAGAACTTTCTTAGGTGGGGGAGGGTGAGGCTGAACACTACAGCCATCTAATCATCCAATTGATTTTTTTTAAGTTCCCTGATCATTTTAATCAAGTAATCAATCAGATTAAATTTCAGTAAACATTAATGCTACCCAAACCTCCCCATAGGCTTATGTCTGAGATACTGGAGGGAGTGTGAGAGATTGCAACTGAGTCATTTTCTTTGAAAAAGCATTTGCCATTTTCTTCCCTATTACAGTTACTGCATTTTCTAGTGGTATGCTTTATGGCCGCTTTACAGCAGTTTGCTGCGGGGCACCTGAGCAAGGCGTAGACTGCTTTGTTTTCAGGCAGTGGCCAAGTATGCTGCTTTCATATAAAGGATCAGGGGTCATTTCCTACGGGAGCGCACAGGAGTGGTTTATTGTATTACAGGGCTCTTTTTGCAGAAAAAGCCCAGCAGGAACTCATTAGCATAATAGGCCACACCCAACACCAGAAACTCATTCGCATATTAGGCCACGCCCCTGCCAGCACAGCTTATTAGCACATTAGGACACACCCTCATGTTACCAGAAGTGTGGTTATCCAGCCACATCCACCTTTTGCTTGTTATTCTGTTTACCTTGTTTGTTGTCAAAACCCAGGGCAAACCAGAACAGAAAACAGTGGGAGCTTATGCTCCTTTTAAACATAACCGGGCTAATGTAGCCACGCCTATTTGCAAATAACAACCTGTTGGGTGTGGCCTATTATGCTAATGAGCTCCTGCTGGGCGTGGCCAACTCGGGAGCCAGCCGGAACTCCGTTCCTGTGCGTTCTGTCCTGCCCCAAAATAGCCCTGATTGTATACCTTGCCTTAGTTTGTTGCTCGCACTGCTCTCCAATTCCTAGGCCTGTTGTGTTGTTCCCTGGTTGCCTGATGCTGTCTGCCTGCCCTTCTTTATATCCTGTAATCTGCCCTGAGTCTCAGTGAGAACAGTGGACTATAAATAAAATAATTAATCAATTAAAATAGTAGCAGCATTCTTTTTTTTAAAAAAAAAAACATTTTTAATTAGGATATATCAATAAATCATACTGTACATCAACTTACAAACTGTCATATATATCCCTTTCTCCTAATACCCCACCCCTTCTGACTCCCCACAGTGCTCCAACCACCAGCTCAAATCTTATATTTTCCCTCTTTTCCCCCTTACTCATTGATCAGATTCTACAGGTAACAGATCTTTTAACTATCGTTCTTATATGTTTAAACTTATTCTAAATAACCTTCTTTCTTCAATAATTATCAAAGCAAAATAAGTTGTTTCTTACATCCCAATATTTCTCTAAATATTCTTTAAAGTCTTTCCAGTCTGCAAAAAATTCTTCTGCTTCCTGATTCTTGAGCTTTCTTGTCATTATGTCCATTTCAACCATAAAAAGTAACTTTTTTAGCCACTCCCAAATTTCGGGAGTTCTTTCTTATTTCCAGCATTGAGCATATGTCATTCTATCAGTTGTAATCATATACCACATCAAAGTCCGTTTTGCAATGTTGACTTCTTCCATTTTAAGTCCCAGAAGTAGCATTTCAGGTTCTTTCTTAATTTTACATTTCATAATTTTCTCTTACATTTCAAAATTTTCTCAAAATAGTAGCAGCATTCATGATTTAGCTGGGGGATTTGTTTCCGTCCCTAAATCTGGAACCTCCATGTTCAGAGGCAGTCTACCTCTGAATCCCCACTGGTTAATAAACAAGCAGTGGAGAGCTCTGGACTTGCTCTGGCACTTCAGGACTTGCAGAGTGGACTGAAACCTTTCATCCTGTTTTCACTGTTCCTTCATCTTCATGGCTGCCTGTTCTGTATTTTTGCTTCTTTGTGTATTTATTTCATTTAATTAGTGTATATCCTGCCTTTCTCCCCAATGGGGACGCAACACAGCTTCCATTGTTTTCCTTTCCTTCATTTTATCCTCACAACAGCCTTATGAGGTAGATTAGGCTGAGAGAGTGTGACCGATCCAAAGTCACCCTGTGAGCCTCTATGGCTCTCCCAGATCCTATCCCAACACTCTTAACCAGCAGAAAAGAGCAAGAGTCCAGTAGCACCTTAAAGACTAACAAAATTTGTGGCAGGGGATGAGCTTTCCTGGGTCATGGCTCACTTCCTCAGATACAGCTAGAAGGGAGTCCATCTGTGCTTATACCTTGGAGAGTAAAATTATTTCAGATGCCAAATGACAATAGCAGGCCAATGACAATAGCAGGAGTGATTGGATTAGGTGTGACATGCAGAGGGGTAGTAAACATGGAGAAATCAGCATTGGTAATGAGACAGGAAACCTAGGTCTCGATTCAGTCCAGGAGGATGCATTGTCTTCATTATCAGTTGCGTTTCTGCAATCTCTCTTTCTAACCTCCCTTTGTAAGAGAACTGCTACTCTTAGGTCAGCAACTGAATATCTGGGAAGGTTAAAATGTTCACCCTACTGGTTTTTGAACGTTGTGGTTTCTAATGTCAGACTTATCTCCACTTATTCTTTGTTGTAGGCCGTTGGACAAGCAGGCCAGTCCCTACGAGCGCTCATCCCCTGCCGCAAATTCCGTTAGTCTATTGGACTCTTGCTTTTAACCACCACACCGCATTGGCTGGGATGCTGACTTTGATGCTTTTCTGGTCCGGTCCAGTGGGTTCCTGAGAGGAGGCTGCGAGTGGGAAGCAAGCGCCGACTGCAGCCTCCTCCGAGGTCAGTGTTTGCTGCTCCCCAGCTCTGATTAACGGGCTGCCTTCCAGGTCTGAGCAGGCTGCGTTTCTGGCAGGAGAGAGGGAGAGCGAGCAGGGCCCCCCCCCTCCAGCTTTTGACGTGGGCAAAGCTTGCTTGCAGAAAGGTTACATTAGCACAAAGTGCCTCTGGAAAGACAGCGCCAGAGTGGAAGGGGGAGGGCTGCCTGCTGCCTCCTGCTTGCCGGCAGACACAGCTCTCATCTGCTGGGGCTACGTAATGGAAAAAGGGCCGGGGCGGGGGAGAGATGGAGCACACAGCGCTGAAAGACATCAAGTCTTTCTCCACCCGGCTCTGGGCCTGCTGGGCAGAAGCCCACCTCTAAGGAGGAAGGAAAAAAGAGACCTTGGGTAGCGGTGGGAATGGAGGTCGCCAGCCTCCAGGTGGGACCTGGAGATCTCCCACTCGTATCTCCAGGTGACTGAGGTCCGTTCCCCTGGAGAAAAGGGCTGCTTTGGAGGGTGGGCTCTCTGGCATTATACCTGGCTGTAGTCCCTCCTCTTCCCAAGCCCCACCCTCCCCGGCCGCCACTCCCAACCCACAGCTGGTCACCCGGGGAGGGGGGAGAGAAAAGGGTGGGAGCACAGGCCGAGAAGAAAAAGAAGAGGCAAAGAACAGATTTGAGACATCACCTTAACTCTGTGGCTAGGGTTCATTGCCTGCGGGAGTGCACAGGAGCGGAGCTCTGGCAGTAAGGAGCCCAGGGGGCAGGCACATGCAACAAGCCCCACCCCCTGCTCCCAGCAGCCCTCAGTCAGAGCAAGAAGCAGCCAGGTAAGCTGCAGAGCCCCCCCCCCCCGGCCCCTCGGTCCAAAACAGTCCAGTGGCACCCTTAAGACCAAGTCTTATTCAGGTACAAGCTCTCCCTCCTCTGCGAGGACAGATCTGCGCATTCCCCCCTCATCCAAAACAGCAATCCAAAACTGTCCAGTGGAGCCTGAGCAGTGGGTGTTGCCTTCTGACACACTTCTGACATATGCAAATAAGTTATGCTAATGAGCTCCTGCGCTTCTTTTTCTAAGAAATGACCCCTGGTTGCCAGTTCCCAGGTGAGGACATACCCGGAGATTTTGGGGGTGGAGTCTGAGGGGGGTGCGGTTTGGGGAGGGAGAGACTTCAGTGCCTCAGAGTCCACCCTTCTAAAGTGGCTGTTTTCTCCAGGGGAATGATCTCTGTCGCCTGGAGCTCAGTTGCGATTGCAAGAGATCTCCAGCCATCACCTGGGGACTGGCAACCCTAACTCTGCCCTCTAAAGATGCCGAAAAAAGCCAAATTCACCAAAGGGTCCAGGTGCCTTGTTCTCTACAGCTGTGGTGGCCAATGCACTGGGCCAAAGCTCCCTGCCCATCCCCAGGTGGGCGTGCTACAGAAAACAAATGCTGGCAGGTGTATCTTGGGATCGTAGGCTTGCTGGTCTCTGGTTAGGGTCTGGAGTTCCCTCCAGTCTGGTGTAGTGGGTAGGAGCACAGACGCTAATCTGGGAGAACCGGGTTTGATCCCCCACTCCTCCACATGCAGCTGCTGGCATGGCTTTGGGTCAGTCACATGTTCTCTCAGAACTGTTCTCTCAAGAGCAGTTCTCAAAAGAGCTCTCTCAGCCCCACCTACCTCACAGGCAATGCTCCCTCTAAGCTGTGGAGTCTTGTGAGCAAAAATTCTGCTTTGTGGGCTACCGGCATCGAAGTTGTGAGCGAGCAATTTGACTGCTACATACATTAGTTTGCTCTGGAGCCATCCTTCCTGAGCGAAGACAGAAATGTGTGTGCCGGAGGCTAAAAACTTGTGAGCTAGCTCACACTAACTCAGCTTAGAGGGAACGCTGCTCACAGGGTGTCTGTTGTGGAGAGGGGAAGGGAAAGGAGATTGTAAGCCACTCCAAGACTTTCCGGTAGGGTTGCCAGATTTTAATTTCCTACCGGCGGGGGATCTTCTGGCCGCCAGGACGTCACCAGAAGTGACGTCACACGCTGGGCGGGGCCACGCCGTTTGAGGGGAAAACAAAGAGTTTTCCCCTCAAACGCGTGGCCCCGCCCCCAGCGTGCGACGTCATTTCCGCGTGACGCGCACGCGGGGGTGGGTTTTTCCCCGGGCCCCGATTCCGGCGCGCCGGAAATCGGGGCTCCGAAGCAGGGGATTCCCTGCCCCCCGGCTGCATTTGTCAGCCCTACTTTCCGGTAGTGAAAAGCAGGGTATAAAACCAACTCCCCCACCTCCCCCTTTTCCCCCTCTTCCCCCTCCTCCTCCTCTTCTTCTTCTCAAAATTACCTCAGATCTCCAGAATATAAGAATCATTCCCCCTGGACGAAATGACAGCTTTGGAGGGTAGACTCTATGGTATACTATAGAGTTTAGGAGAAATGGAAATCCTAGAGTGACATCACATCCCCACTGAGGTCCCTCCCCAGACTCCACCCCCACCAGGCACTGACCCTAAATTCCCAGGAATTTCCTAAGCCAGAGTTGGCAGCCAGGAGGGGGCAACTTTAGAATTCTTTCTAGTTAAATGTTTTGAAATGAGCTGTCGTTCTAAGCCAATATATGGGACTGAACTCTGTACCAGTGGGACGTTTTTGCTGGGAAATAGGACTCCTTGTTGCCCTGGGCGCCATCACCTGCTACCTTGAACTCTCGAGCTCCATCCCAGACCTTCCCTTCCTGCTGTGGGGAGGGTGAGCAGAAGAAGAGAATGAGCACGCGTGGTGTCCTGTCTCAGGAGCAGACGAGGTCACTCGCCCCAGAGTGGGGGGGGGAGCTTCTTTGGGGTCTTCTTATTCATGGTGGTGCCATAGAAAAGTCTTTGCAGCCTACAAATCCATCGAAGATGGAGGTCCTGTGCCTGGGTCAAGGGGGGTTGGATGCGGGCACCAGGCTCCCCACACTGGAAGGGGCACCTTTGGCACCAGCCCAGACAGTGAGGACATTGGATGCCTCTCTCTCCGTGGAGGCCCAGGTGGCTGCAGTCGCCAAGTCTGCGTTTTCCCATCTTAGGCAGATCAGGCTACTGAAGCCCTACCTTTGCCCCCAAGACCTAGCGACGGTGACCCATGCAAGGGTCACTTCCAGACTTGATTACTGCAACTACGCAGGCTTACCCTTGAAGCTGATCCGGAAATTACAGCTGCTGCAGAATGCGGCAGCGCGCCTGCTGACGTCAACGGCTGTGGCAGGCTCACGTTAGGCATGTGCCAACTGCATTGGTTGCCAGTTGAGTACCGGATTCACTTTAAGGTGTTGGTTTTGACCTTTAAAGTTTTATACAGCCTGGGGACCAACATATCTATGGGACCGCCTCTTCCCATATACGCCTCGAAGAGCATTATGCTCGAAAGATCAACACCTCCTGGTGGTCCCTGGCCCGAAGGATGCCCGTCTTGCCTCAACCAGGGCCAGGGCTTTCTCTCTCCTGGCCCCAGCCTGGTGGAACGTGCTCCCTATTGAGGCCGGGGCCCTGCGGGATCTTCTTTAATTCCACAGGGCCTGCAAGACGGAGCTCTTCTGCCAGGCCTGTGACTGAGGCAGTGGGGGCCCACAGAGGGCCTCCCTGAGGTTGCTGCCACCTGCCTGCCTGCCTGCTGACAACTGGTCCTTATTTCACCTGTACCATCGGGCCAGAACTTTATAGCCAGCTGACACTGTTTCAAGCTGCACCCATTGTTTCAATTATTATAATGCTTTATCGTGTTTTAAACTGAAATTGTATGTATTATAATGATGTTACCTGCCCTGAGCCCACTCACGGGATGGGTGGGATATAAAGGCAAATGATAAATTAATAAATGCTGGAGACTGAATTTGCACCTCCCCTCCCCCCGCCGCCCCACAACAATGAAAGCTGACAAGAAAGCCCAACTGGGAGCCAGTGGGGTTCTCACTGATATTCTAGCACTAGTCACAGAGCCTCCTGAATGTGCCCTTCCTAACCTTCAGGATGGGAAAGCTGTAGGCGAACATCTGGGCCCCTCTGGAACCGCATCCTGCCAGGACCGCTGAACTACATACAGCTGATGCAAGAACGCAACGAGAGAGAGAGAGAGAGAGAGAGAGAGAGAGAGAGAGAGAGAGAGAGAGGGAGGGGGGGGGGGGGGGAGCGATGTATGGGTAGCAGCAGAAAAGAGTTCTGAAGAAGTGAGCCGTGACTCAGGAAAGCTCCTCCCCTGCCACATATTTTGTTAGTCTTTAAGGTGCTCCTGGACTCTCGCTCTTTTCTGCTGCTACAGATGGACTGACACGGTGACCCATCTTGGTTTGTCTCCGTGGAAGACTCCACATTTGGCTGTACAGAGTGGAGATCCATCAACCTGGTGAAGAAACTTGCACAGGTACAAACAGATATCACCAAATGAAGAAGATTTAACATTATGTCA
>NW_015162677.1:7175-8738 GCF_001447785.1 Gekko japonicus
AGACTCTCTCCAATAAACCAGAAAAAGGAATCAGCCAGTCTTGGCTATTTTGTTTCCTTTTATGCTTTCAACCAGTGTTCCCTCTAAGCTGAGTAAGTGTGAGCTGGCTCACAGTTTTTTAGCCTCTGGCTCACACATTTTTGTCTTTGCTCAGGAAGGAGGGCTCCAGAGCAAACTAACACTCACACTGATTCCAAGTGGTCTGCTGTGATATCCAAAGCAGGGGCGGGGGACTATGAAATCTTCTGGGTCTGATTTCATTCATTCCTGGATATGGTACAGCGGGCTGTCCATGTTCCATTTGCCACAGGTTTCCATTTCTTCTGTACAGTTGCATCATCCCACCCCCCCAGCATTACTGAGATGCCTGTGTACATTGATAAGACACTGCAGAAAAGCACCCTTGATCTGTTTGGATGTACAGTCGTATCAAGATTCTTCTTGTGTGGTGTTTTACTATGGCACAGGAGCACATTGGCACAACGGTAAAACGCCACAAAAATATTCAAACCGCAAATCTAGTTGTGATCACATATGCATTATACTACTGAACAAAGTTTCAGTTCAGTGGCACCTTTAAGGCCGACAAAGAGGCCAGTTTGGTGTAGTGGTTAAGTGTGCGGACTCTAATCTGGGAGAACCGGGTTTGATTCCCCACTCCTCCACTTGGACCTGGCTGGATGACCTTGGGTCAGTCGCAAGCTCTGGCACAGCTGTCCTTGAAAAAGAGCAGTTTGTGTCAAAGTTCTCTCAGCCCCACCCACCTCACAGGGTGTCTGTTGTGGGGAGGGGAAGGGAAAGGAGTTTGTAAGCCGCTCTGAGACTCCAAGTGAAGGGCGGGGTATAAATCCAATCTCTTCTTCTCTTCTTCTTAATTCTGGGCATAAGCTTTCGCATGCAAATGAAAGCTTATACCCAGCATTAAATTTTGTGGTCTTAAAGGTGTCACTGGACTCACACTTTGTTCTATTGCTTCAGACCAACCCAGACACCCACCTGAATCTATCATACTACTGAGCTCTTCACTCAAGCAGGAGCCCCTTGTGGTTGGATTTGGCATTATTGTCATCATCCGCAGACACAGAAACCTCGTATTACATTCGAGTAATACCCAGCCACAGGCGGATCCAGCCTCAATGTGCCTCTTTAAAAGAGGTGACCATTTTTGTAACCCTGAATGATCACAGAAATTGGGAGGCAAAACCATTGCATAGAATTCAGTGGGTTTTATGTTCGTTTTAACGTTGGTAAGCCATCCGGGGCATCTTTTGATGGGGGGGAGGTTAGGATAAAAATACCATTTAAATAAATGAATAAAATGTTGAGCAGGTAAGAAGGTATTTCGTCTCATTATTGTCCAGGGCTGTTTCAACATGAAGGGCTGTCACGTAGAAGCTGGAGCAGATCTATTCTCTCTTGCTCCGGATTGCAAGACTAGATCTAATGGGTGGAAATTACAAGGGAGTTGATACCGGTTAAATATCAGGAGAAACTTCCTAACTGTAAGAGTGGCTGAGCAGTGGAACAGTCTGCCTCGGGAGGTGGTGGAGGCTCCTTCGCTGG
>NW_015162677.1:9153-10795 GCF_001447785.1 Gekko japonicus
TGTAGGGCTATCTTTCGGCTATGCTCCTGCAGAGTGCAGGGGGTTGGACTAGATGACCTGCAAGGTACCTTCCAGCTCTAACATTCTATGATTCTATGATTCGCTGTGTACCTCTCGTTCCTGTTACAAACACAGAGCCAGTTTGGTATAGTGGTTGAGAGTGGTGGACTCTAGACTGGAGAACCGGTTTCGATTCCCCACATGAAGGCAGCTGGGTGACCTTGAGTCAGTCACAGTTCTCTCAGCCCAAAGATTAAACCTAGCTTGCCACAAAAAGAGCTAGAGTTTCAGGCTGCCAGACAATCTACACCCACTGCCATACGATAATTAATTAACTATGCAGAGGAAGCAGAGCACCCACACAGCAATTTTCCTCATACTTTCCTTGCCTCGGACTCCTGCAACCACCATTCCTCCCCTGTCTACTAGAGGACTTCTTTTAAAAAATCAGAAATTGCTAGATTGCTATAGCATTACAACATTATATCGATCTCTCACAACAATGTATTAGTTTCTAGCTTTCATTTTTCTTAAAAGTCAGTCTTTTAAAAAGTCAGAGCTGCGGTGGCTCAAGTGGTTAAGACGCTGAACTGCAGGCTGTGGAAGGTCAGTAGTTCAGCGGTTCAAGACCCGGGTGCCGCAAGACAGGGTGAGCTCCTGTCTCTAGTTCCAGCTCCTGCCAACCTAGCAGTTCGAAAGCAAGAAATTGCAAGTAGATAAATAGGGACCACTTCGGTGGGAAGGTAACAGCGTTCCGTGCGCCTTGGTGTTTAGTCATGCCGGCCACATGACCACGGAAACGTCTTCGGACAGCGCTGGCTCTTCGGCTTCATGTGATTTGGCCCTCAGTCCCCTGCACACACACACACCCAGGCATGTCTCCGGTATGGGGGGGGGATGGGGGGGTCTTTCCCGCAGGCCAGGGAGTCAGTGCTTTTCTGTAGGAAATGCTGAGTGCGATTCTGCTTTTGTCCCGAAATCCAAGTTGCATGTTTGACAGAAAAAGAGAAATACTCCGACTTCACTCTGAAGGTTTGTCTCCTCTGAAATAGGACTGATTAGACAATTTAAGAAGAACTTCTTCCCTAGACTTTGAAGAGCACCACCACTTTATGGAAGAAAGAGTGAAAAGAAGCGAAACTCAAACCCAAACTTCTTCCCTAGACTTTGAAGAGCAGCACCACTTTATGGAAGAAAGAGCAAAAAGAAGAGAAACTCGATTAAAACGTCTCTCTTTTCCCTCGCCTCCTGCAGATGAATGGACTTTCCCTGCTCTGTGTTCCCCGCCAGTGTTGCTATAACTAGGAACATTTCTGAAATTAATCCCAGAATTGGATCTTGCGTACTTTGCTGCAGCTGTCAATCACTCCCTCCACCCCTCCCCCGGCTCTCATGCACATTTGTGACACACGGCAAAAAAGCCAGATCGCCCTCGCATCCACTGCAAAAAAGCAACCTTGCTGTGATTGTAGATAGGATTGCATCAAGGTTCCTTTTCCAGGGTGTTTTACTTATGCCTGCCTGCACCCCTTTGCATGGGTAGAGAACCTTGAGACAGCTATAATCAGGGGTCATTTAGTAGAAAAAGAGGTGAAGGAGCTCATTAGCATAACTCATTAGCATAACTTATTTGCATACACCA
>NW_015162677.1:10856-12156 GCF_001447785.1 Gekko japonicus
ATCAGGGTACCAGCACTTGTTTGCAAAACAATCTGGAAATCCTCCTCACAGGTCACCCGGATCCATGTGATTTGGCCCTCAGTCCCCTGCACACACACACACCCAGGCATGTCTCCGGTATGGGGGGGGGATGGGGGGGTCTTTCCCGCAGGCCAGGGAGTCAGTGCTTTTCTGTAGGAAATGCTGAGTGCGATTCTGCTTTTGTCCCGAAATCCAAGTTGCATGTTTGACAGAAAAAGAGAAATACTCCGACTTCACTCTGGAGGTTTGCATCAGAATCTGAATTTTTGTAATGTTTCTTCAAAGTACCTGGGTATATTAGTAATGGGCGGCCGGGGTGGGGTGGGGAGATGACTGGAAAGTCCCTGTTTCAGTTCCCGTAGTCCCTGGTGCCAATAGAACTCATGATCGTGCAGGTATTTTCACACATTCTCTGTTTCCTGCCACCACTTTCTCCCAGTAAAAAATTAAGCATTGTTGCACATCATTCGGCATATATTAGACATATAAACAATCTGTGCTGCATGTGGTCCTGACCAACATTCCCTCTACGATGCGGAGTCTTGTGAGCAAACATTCTACCTTGTGAGCTACAGGCATTAAAGCTGTGAGCGAGTGATTTGCCTACTGCATAAATCAGTTTGCTCTGGAGCCGTCCTTGCTGAGCTGAGACAAAAAAGTGTGAGCCAGAGGCTAAAAAACTGTGAGCTAGCTCACACCAACTCAGCTTAGGCCCCTGCCACACGCAGGGGAAAAGGCGCTAGAAGGCGCGGCTTTTAAAAGCCGCGCCAATGTTGACACGGCACGGCGGGATCTCACGGATCCCCCGGCCGCGCCGCCGTTTCTCCCTGGCGCGATCAAACGCCGGGGAGAAAACACAGCCCTAACCGGGGGCCGGCCGAACTGCGCATGTCGGAGCATGCGCAGTTCGGCTCCGGGCCGGGGTTGAGCCGGCGCAAGGGAGCGCCGGCGATCAGACGCCCGGGAAGAAGCGCCGCGTCCACTTGAACCACCGAGGTAGGTGGTTCATTTTGAAGGCTCAGGGCGGCTAACAGGGCATAATGCCAGATAAAACAATAAAACAATATAAAATGTTAAATTACACATAGACAAATAACAAACAGTTAAATGATATCCTAAAACAATTTTGGTGCTCCTCTATTCGCTTCCAGATGTTAAGATTTTTAAAAGCAAGATGGCGTTCTCAGTAACATAGCTAGACAACTACGGCAGTGCATATCCCACTGCCCTACCGTCCCCTAAAAGACGTCCCGTTCCCTCCAATGATGCCCACATCAAG
>NW_015162677.1:12853-15788 GCF_001447785.1 Gekko japonicus
TCTAGTTCCAGCTCCTGCCAACCTAGCAGTTCGAAAGCAAGAAATTGCAAGTAGATAAATAGGTACCACTTCGGTGGGAAGATAACAGCGTTCCGTGCGCCTTGGTGTTTAGTCATGCCGGCCACATGACCACGGAAATGCCTTCAGACAGCGCTGGCTCTTTGGCTTTGAAACGGAGATGAGCCTAGAGTCGGATTCGACTGGCTTTCGAGCAAGGGAACCTTTACCTTTACCTTTAAGGGTCACCTAGTGAGTCTGTGGTTGAGATCACGCCCTGAGATACAAATCCTACGTGTATTTACTGGGAGTCAGTCCCAATGAACCTCTTGGGATTGTCTTCCAAAAGTAAACATGCTGTGCATTAAGCTGCGCTCCCCTCTCTACACCAACACAGCCTCGCCTAGGAAATTCACCTCATGAATGGTGCAATATTGTTGCAACACGTGTGGCGTTCCTGCCTCTTTTGTTTTGAGACCGAAGAGTTTTGACAGATGGTTCCATTTGAAAAAGCCGCCTGTAAGGCTGAAGGTCCTTCCAGATGGCCTGGTTCTTTCTGTGACGAATATAGGTAGCTCCTGCTAACTTGTTGCAATCCAGAGTCTTCTTGCAAGGAGGGGCTTCTGTTGCAAGAGGGGAAACCACAGTTGCCCGGCACTCAAAACTCCATGTTTTCTCCTCTGTGAAAGTGGAATTGTGAGGCCTGGAAGGATCAGGGCCCAGGTGACTCATTGCCAGCAGCAGCCAAACCCCAGGAAACTCACCAGCAGGGCAAGAAGGAGGTGTGGCCATCCTTTCCGATGTGCCATTGGTAGCCCATCGGGGTACACTGCCACCGTACATGGAGGTGCTATGCTTACATACGGCAGCTGCATTTAGACTGTGAATGTGATAAGCAGGGCTTTTTTTGTAGAAAAAGCACAGCAGGAACTCATTAGCATAACAGGCCACACCCAACAGCAGAAATGCATTAGCATATTAGGCCACACCCCTGACAGAGCAGCTCATTAGCATATTAGGCCACACCCAGGGCTTTTTTGTAGAAAAAGCCCAGCAGGAACTCATTCGCATAATAAGCCACACCCAACAGCAGGAACTCATTGGCCTAATAGGACACACCCTGACAGTGCAATTCATTAGCATATTAGGCCACACCCCCATGCCTTCCCTTGTTTTGGCTGGGTGCCCGGCCCTTGGACAGGCCGAGGAAGGCACATTTAAATGCCTCCCTGATCCTTCCAGGGGCCCCCCTGGCCTGCACACCACGGAGTCGCGTTCCTGCCAAAAAATAGCCCTGGCCACACCCCACATTACCAGAAGTGTGGTCATCCAGCCACACTCACCTTTTGCTTCTTATTCTGTTTACCTTGTTTGTTGTCCAAACCCAGGGCCTTTTTTTTGTAGCAGGAACTCCTTTGCATGTTAGGCCACACACCCCGAATGTAGCCAATCCGAATGAGTTTCTGCTGTTGGGTGTGGCCTATTATGCTAATGAGCTCCTGCTGGGCGTGGCCAACTCGGGAGCCAGCCGGAACTCCGTTCCTGTGTGTTCCTGCCCCAAAATAGCCCTGGTGATAAGAAGGTTACCATTGCTTTTTTGTATCACATGTTCCATTTTCCCAGCCTTTCACTTTCAGTGATGGCCAGCAAGAGGCTGATGGGAAGCGTAAACGATTCTCTGGTGTGCTGCATCTAGACATAGAAGCTCCGTTTAGCTAGCAACCCAAACAGCCATCGATAGTCCTGTCCTCCACACGTGTCCCACCTTCCCCTTGAAGGCACCTATGCGGCTGGCCACCATTACCTCTCGGTGGCCACCCATTCCATAGTGGAATGATGTCTCTTGGGAATGTGGCCAGACAAGTTAAGGAATGCCTGTCTCCTGCCTATTATCAGAGACTGAGAAACGTTTCTCTCCACACTGCAGGGTCATGTGAGCATGGGGGCAGTGTTCCCTCTAAGCTGAGTTAGTGTGAACTAGCTCACAGTTTCTTAGCCTCCAGCTCACACATTTTTGACTTAGCTTAGGGAGGATGGCTCCTGAGCAAGCTAATTTATGCAGCAGCCCAATCGCTCGCTCACAACTTTAATGCCAGTAGCTCACAAAGTAGAAGTTTTGCTCACAAGACTCCACAGCTTGGAGGGAGCATTGCATGGGGGTCCCCAACACGATGCCCGCGGGTGCTGTGATGCTCGCCAGCACCCTTCCTGGTGTCCTCTGCAGGTTTGTAGAAAGTGGGAGGGGCCAGATGAGGCTTCTGCCCAGCCAGGGTTCTGACGAAACACGGGAGATGGGATTGGTTGTGCGGGGTTTTTTTAATGTTGCTTTGGCAGCAACACAGAGATCTTCACTGTCACACCGTGGCAGCCATCGGATATCACAGGCTCTACCTCCTGTTCCAGAATTCCAGTGGTGCATGGAGGCCCACAGAATGGGATAAAACTCCAACAAAGCCGCCTTTATTTGCTTGCTAAATTGGGATGTTTGTCTCCTGCCTTTTGATCAAAGGGGGGGGGATTAAACTAAAACAGAAAGCCAACCAGCACAAACAGCAGAAAGACATCCACAGCAGTATGCAACTTACAGATGAGATGGTTGGGGGAGGGTAAATAAAAGCTGGCGAGCGATCAGTTTCCCTAGAGAAAAGGGCTGCTTCAGCATCCATGACCCCCAAGTGAGGTCCCTCCCCTGCCAAAGCTCCATGGATGCCCCCAGGTGGAGTCGGCGACCCAAGAGCGAGTGAGCGAGGTGCGTGTGTGCGCAGCATGCTTGGTGGTGGTGGGGGTATGGTTGACAATGTCCTGGTGGGGCATAGGGATCTCCTGGAATCACAACTTGTGAAGAAGAAGAAGAAGAAGAAGAAGAAGAAGAAGAAGAAGAAGAAGAAGAAGAAGAAGAAGAAGAAGAAGAAGAAGAAGAAGAAGAAGAAGAAGAAGA
>NW_015162677.1:16493-25296 GCF_001447785.1 Gekko japonicus
TGTGAGAGATCAGCTCTGAGAGAACTTGTGACTGGCCCAAGGTCACAGCAGCAGTTGCATGTGGAGGAGCAGGGGACTACAGAGATCAAACTATAGAGATCAGTTCCCTTGGAGAAAATGGCTGCTTTGGAAGGTGGACTCTCTGGCATTATACTATGGTTGGCAGCTCTGGGTTGGGAAATCCCTGGAGATTTGGGAGGTGGAGCCTGGGGAAGGGATGGTTTGGGGAGGGCATGGACCTCAGTGGTGCTTAATGCCCTGGAGTCCACCCTCCAAAGCGGCTGTTTCCTCCAGAGGAACTGCTCTCTCTAACCTGGAGACCAGCTGTGATTCTGGGAAACCTCCAGCCACCACCTGGAGATTGGCAACTCTGCATTGTGCCCTGCTGAGCTCCCTCCCCAAACTCCTTCCTCTCCAGGCTCTACGTGCAAATTTTCCAAGCTGGAATTATCGCCAGAGATTATTTGGCCTAGCGACCCCCCAGAACATGGACATGGTCTTGATTAGTGTCGTGTGGAATCATGTGAAGACATTTTAAAAAACACAAAACCCTTTCCCCAGATGCCAGGTGTAGGTCTCTATATACTCAGCAGCCTCTTCCCCTGCTGCGGACCACCGTTCAAAAGCCCGTCGAATCCCAGCCTGCAGAATGCTCCTGCTTGTCCTCAGCCCGGAGGCAGTCATGTGCTCCCCGGCTCCCTCCGGTTTAAAAATACACCACATACTTTCCTAATGTGACTTTTCCTCACTAGCCAGCTCTGCAGTTTCCACGGTGGACCTTTGCAGAGTGAGGCTGGATTATGAAAGCTAATTGCACAGGATGGGCCAGGGCGCATTTCGAAGCCCAGGGCTGATTCCCCACCACCGCCACCACCACTTGGTTGTGCAAGGAAAGCCGCTGGTTTCCTGCTCCAAAGCATTCTCAGCTGCTTCATCCATCATCTATCTCTGTGTTTGTGTGTGTGTGTGTGTGTGTGTGTGTGTGTGTGAGAGAGAGAGAGAGAGAGAGAGCGAGAGAGAGAGAGAGAGAGGCAGGCAGGCAGGCAGGCAGGCAGGCAGGCAACTGCAGGAATGAGAAAAGGGTCCTTTTCCCACCCACAGGATGTCTGCTCCCCTGAAGCTGGGTAGAAAAGCCTCACTCTTCCTATGGTGATGCATGAACACTCCTGCAGAGTGGACTTGAAAAGCCACCAGGAGACAACATTAGCAGACATCTCTGTGCACATGAACATATGAAGCTACCCTACATTGAATCAGACGCTTGGCATTGTCTACTCAGACAGGCAGAAGCTCTCCAGAGCAGTGTTCCCTCTCGGCTGAGTTAGTGTGAGCCGGCTCTCAGTTGTTTAGCCTCCGGCTCACACATTAATGTCTTCACTCAGGAAGAATGGCTCCAGGGCAAAACAATTGATGCAGTAGCCAAATCGCTCGCTCACAACTTTAATAAGAGTAGGTCACAAAGTAGGATTTTTGCTCACAAGACTCCACGGCTTAGAGGGAGCATTGCTCTAGGGTGTCTTCCACATCACCTACTGTCTGGTCCTTTTTAACTGGAGGTGCTGGGGGTTGAACCTGAGACCTTCTGCAAGCCAAGCAGAGTCTCTACCACTGAGCCATGGCCCTTCCTCTAACTATTACGGTTGCTACTGGAATTTTCATCTGATCTCTCTCCCCCCCCAAAGAGGAGCAGATACTGCAGAAATTCCTCCTTGCTCCAGTTTTCCATTTCCACATTTTGTACAGAGAGCTGCAGGTGCATAGTTTGCCTCAGGGGTCGATTTGGGGGGATCGCGGGGGATCGCCGTTCCCCCGGGTGAGGTGTGGGGGCGGGGCACATGACAAAGCCCCACCCCCTGCTTCCAGTCGGGGTAAAATGGCGATTTGACGCATCCCGTAAGTGCTCAGGGTGGACGGGTGTTCCTTACAGCAGTTTGGACTGTATTTTGGTCCAACGCGGCTTCCCCCAGGCAGGGGGACTGACTGGCAGGCATCAAGACCCAAAAGAGAGTTGAGATTGGTGTGATCAAGTCTTGGAGGAGGCTTGTATTACACTTTGATCCCCTCTCCCGAAGCAGGTGAGTGCATTCAGGGGGTGTGGCCTTATGACACACTTCCGGTGATGTCAGAGGGTGTGGCATATGCTAATGAGTTATGCTAATGAGTTCCCCTAGCTCTTTTTCTACAAAACGACCCCTGGTTTGCCTACTTTCTTGGTTCCTTCAGTGTATATGCATCTCCCCCGCCCTGCTCCATGTTCCCGATGGAAGTGTGCACACTGAAAGAATACTGTGGAAAAAACCAACAATTGTTTTGCAGTTCTACATCTAGTTACACCAAGGTTTGTTTTTCCCTGTGTTATTTTTTAACCAATGTGCAGGAGTGCATGTGGGCATCACACTGCACAATAACAATCTTGATGCAGTCAGATGTAATGCAATCACACTAAGATTGTTCTTTTGCAGTGTTTTATCAACATGTGCATTGGGAATGGGAGGGAGGTGCAAATGAATGGAAGGAGCAGAAAACTACAGTCCAGTAAGCATGCTTCAATTCCGGAATTAATTTTGAAAACTCTCCTAGTTAAACTAGAATTAAGGAGGACAGGAATATGGTGCAGAGAGCAATTATGCACTAATAAATCAACAGGACAGAACAAATCTGTTCATCTCTAACCAACCAGTGCTACATGAAGTCCCTTCAAAGCACCAACAGTGTAATTATTTACTCCAAAATAGTTCTTTTCAGTTTTGCGGCAAGCATTGAAACGGAGGGGTGGTTAAGAGAGCTGTGATGGACACAGGGTCGCCAGCCTCCTGATAGGGCCTAGAGGTCTCTCAGGAGCAGAGGTTATTTAGTAGAAAAAGAGGTGCAGGAGCTCATTAGCATAACTCATTAGCGTAACTTATTTGCATATGCCACACCCCCTGACATCACCAGAAGTGTGTCAGAAGGCAACACCCACCGCTCAGGCCCCACTGGAGTGTTTTGGATTGCTAGCTATTGGGGGTGTGTGTGTGCAGATCTGTCCTCACAGAAGAGGGAGAGCGTGTACCTGAATAAAACTTGGTCTTAAAGGTGCCACTGGACTGTTTTGGGTTGGGGGGCCAGGAGGAGCTCTGCAGCTTACCTGGCTGCTTCTTGCTCTGACTGAGGGCTGCTGGGAGCAGGGGGTGGGGCTTGTTGCATGTGCCCACCCCCTGGACTCTTTACTGCTGGAGCTCCGCTCCTGTGTGCTCCTGCAGGAAATGACCTCTGCTCAGGAGTACAACTGATCTCCAGACCAGTGTTCCCTCTAAGCTGAGTTAGTGTGAGCTAGCTCACAGTTTTTTAGCCTCCGGCTCACCCATTTTTGTCTTAGCTCAGGAAGGAGGGCTCCAGAGCAAACTAGTTTATGAGCTCAGGGTGGACGGGTGTTCCTTACAGCAGTTTGGACTGTATTTTGGTCCAACGCGGCTTCCCCCAGGCAGGGGGAATGACTGGCAGGCATCAAGACCCAAAAGAGAGTTGAGATTGGTGTGATCAAGTCTTGGAGGAGGCTTGTATTACACTTTGATCCCCTCTCCCGAAGCAGGTGAGTGCATTCAGGGGGTGTGGCCTTATGACACACTTCCGGTGATGTCAGAGGGTGTGGCATATGCTAATGAGTTATGCTAATGAGTTCCCCTAGCTCTTTTTCTACAAAACGACCCCTGGTTTGCCTACTTTCTTGGTTCCTTCAGTGTATATGCATCTCCCCCGCCCTGCTCCATGTTCCCGATGGAAGTGTGCACACTGAAAGAATACTGTGGAAAAAACCAACAATTGTTTTGCAGTTCTACATCTAGTTACACCAAGGTTTGTTTTTCCCTGTGTTATTTTTTAACCAATGTGCAGGAGTGCATGTGGGCATCACACTGCACAATAACAATCTTGATGCAGTCAGATGTAATGCAATCACACTAAGATTGTTCTTTTGCAGTGTTTTATCAACATGTGCATTGGGAATGGGAGGGAGGTGCAAATGAATGGAAGGAGCAGAAAACTACAGTCCAGTAAGCATGCTTCAATTCCGGAATTAATTTTGAAAACTCTCCTAGTTAAACTAGAATTAAGGAGGACAGGAATATGGTGCAGAGAGCAATTATGCACTAATAAATCAACAGGACAAATCTGTTCATCTCTAACCAACCAGTGCTACATGAAGTCCCTTCAAAGCACCAACAGTGTATTTATTTACTCCAAAATAGTTCTTTTCAGTTTTGCGGCAAGCATTGAAACGGAGGGGTGGTTAAGAGAGCTGTGATGGACACAGGGTCGCCAGCCTCCTGATAGGGCCTAGAGGTCTCTCAGGAGCAGAGGTAATTTCGTAGAAAAATAGGTGCAGGAGCTCATTAGCATAACTCATTAGCGTAACTTATTTGCATATGCCACACCCCCTGACATCACCAGAAGTGTGTCAGAAGGCAACACCCACCGCTCAGGCCCCACTGGAGTGTTTTGGATTGCTAGCTATTGGGGGGGGGGGGGGCAGATCTTTCCTCACAGAGGAGGGGAGAGCGTGTACCTGAATAAAACTTGGTCTTAAAGGTGCCACTGGACTGTTTTGGGTTGGGGGGCCAGGAGGAGCTCTGCAGCTTACCTGGCTGCTTCTTGCTCTGACTGAGGGCTGCTGGGAGCAGGGGGTGGGGCTTGTTGCATGTGCCCACCCCCTGGACTCTTTACTGCTGGAGCTCCGCTCCTGTGTGCTCCTGCAGGAAATGACCTCTGCTCAGGAGTACAACTGATCTCCAGACCAGTGTTCCCTCTAAGCTGAGTTAGTGTGAGCTAGCTCACAGTTTTTTAGCCTCCGGCTCACCCATTTTTGTCTTAGCTCAGGAAGGAGGGCTCCAGAGCAAACTAGTTTATGCAGTAAATTGTGAGCAAATGGCTTGCTCACAACTTTAATGCCAGTAGAATTTTTGCTCACAGGACTCCACCGCTTCGAGGGAGCCTTGCTCTAGACTACAGTTCCCTTTGGAGCTTCAGCATTATTCCCCACTGAGGCCCCTCCCCTCCTGAACACTGCCTTCCCCAGACCACCCCTGAATCTCCAGGAATTCCTCAACCTGGAGTTGGCACCAATGCTCCCTCTAAGCTATGGAGTCCTGTGAGCAAAAATTATACTTTGCAAGTGACTGGCATTAAAGTTGTGAGCAGGTGATTTGGCTACTGCCATCCTTCCTGAGCTGAGACAAAAAACTGTGTGAGCCGGAGTCTAAAGAACTGTGAGCTAGCTCACACTAACTCAGCTTAGAGGGAACACTGGTTGGCACCCCTGTGCAAAAGGGCCCCTAAAACCATAATCACCCATTTCTGGATATTCCTTATTCACAGGAGAGTCAGCTTCCACAGAACAGTACCTAAAAACCCACCCTTTCTCCAGGCACAGAATGCCTAGGCAGGCACACCCTGGCCTGGATTTCATGGTCTGGAGAGGCAGTTTGATGTGTCTCTGCTGTGCTAGAGAGGGGCTCAGTTACATGGCCTTCAACCCCCCCCCCCAACTGTACAGTCCCATTGTTCACCAAGCAATGGCAGCTTGCAGAGTCTTAGAAGCCCACCGACCCAATGCGTTTGGGGCTGTCTGATTCTCTCCTACCCTTCTCAGAACAGCTTGTGAATTGTTCCGCCAAGTATTTGTTCCGCTTAGCCAAGGACTCCATTGAGAGGTTCATGCCGCAAAGCAGACTCACGTGTCCTAAACAAGGGCAGGCAAACAGACCAGCTGAATTGCTGCCATTGTTTTGCCTTGCTAGAGCCTCCTTGCCATTGGAGGGAAAGTTGGTTTCTATCAGGGGAAGTCTCCACCCCGTAATCCAGTCAAAAGCCACATTCAAACTTGGGCGGAAGAAGGAAGGGGGGGTTGCATGGAAACCAGTGATGTGTAACGGCCGCTCAGTCTGCCACCACCCTGAGAAATTTCACTCTGCTTGGCAAAGCATTTGGGGCTTCCTTTGAAACTTCTCTGACATTTCACCATGCAGAGGATCCTCCAAAATGAGTGTCAGATTTCACTCAAGCTGACATCTAGCTTGCAACTAAGGGTTGCCAACTGCAGCTTGCGGAATTCCCGGAGATTTGGGGAGGGGTGGCTGGGAAGGGTAGAGTTTGGGGTGGGAAGGCAGCTCAGCTGGGGATGTGATGCGGCTCTAGGACTTGTGTCTCTCCTAGACTCTATGGTAAATCACAGAGATTGTCCTCCAAAGCTGCCACTTCCTGCTAGGGAACTGATCTAAGTAGCTTGGGCAATTACATAATTCCAGAAGAACTCCAGGCCCCACCTGGTGTTTGGTGAGCCTGACTGAAACCCACAAACCAGGCAGAGAGGCCTAAGTATTAGAGGGCAGGAGAGGATCCACGTTCAGAAGATGGAAGGCAGCTCTAGCTAAGCTATTCTGCCATGCCTGGTGAGAAGCAGGAAGCGTGCCTTTCCTCTCTGCCCCCCCCCCCAGCCTCCCCATAATCCTCAAGCATCTCCTAGGGATCCCTTTCACCTTCTCATTTCTGCTATTCTGACCCCAAGAATCTGCCCTCTGGTCTTGGGCAAACTGAACTTTTTAAAAAAATAAATAAAAATCATGCCATTTTCTACTTCCTTGTCCTGAATATTTCCTATAAAATGTATACATTTTAAAAACTTCTTGCACATCAATAAATCAGCATGATACATATAAATGATGCACTTTGTAGAGATCACATTATATAAGACTCAGAAATTCTGTCCATCTGTACTTTTCCTTCCCCTGAGTTATCACCGGCATGTTGGAGAAACACTGCAAAAAAGCAATTCTTAAGCTATCATAGACATGATAACATCAATATTCTTTCTGTGTGGTGTTTTACCAAGACACTGCTGAGCACTGGTAAAACATGACACAAAAAAAGAATACTGCTGCAACTCTGTGCAGAATTGCATCACGATAGCCTTTTTAAACAATATTTTATCAATGTACAGGTATCTGTCATCAGTGACACAGGAGAAAGATGCATATCAACAGAAGGAACTGAACGGTGGAGCCTATCTGTTGAACAACGGAGACTATCCATCCCTATTTGTGAGACCTGGAATCTGGAACTCCAAAGGCCAGCGTGAAAGTCGGGATAATTTGGGAAGCGTCCCTAGATCCAGCCGGCACACCCGCAATGGTGCCTTGAGCACACTCGACTCAGAAAAACTGAGGTCTGTCCAAGATACGCAATCTGATCATTAATATGACTGTGATTGTTAGTTGAATAATATTAGAACAACAAATTAGAAAACATTTTGAACAGTTAGAAAGTTACCCCCAAGTATAAGTCACCTTTTAATATAAGTATGGCAAAACTGCAAATGGCAAGTGGGAGCTTAGAAGTGGCATTTCCTCCAGTAAGGGTGGCAGGTGAACCCCCCCAACCAAATGCCCATTCTTGATCAATGAAGCAGTGGGAGAGAAATGGCAGGAATGTCACAGTTACTGTGACCTCATTTCCCAGATATGACATCACAGCATCCATGGCACGGCGCAATGTTCTCTTAATCTCTGTGGTCTTTATAATTAAGATGGGGGAATTCTTAATTTGCTGGAGGGGACGCTATGATATCACTTCCTACAAATGACATCACAGCGTCCACAATTTATTTATTTATTGGTTCGATCTATATTCCACCCTCCCCACCAAGGCGAGCTCAGGGCGGCTTACATAAATGCTCCTCTCTCATAAGAACATAAGAGAAGCCAACGTTGGATCAAGCCAATGGCCCATCTAGTCCAACACTCTGTCACACAGTGGCCAAAAATACCAGGTGCCATCAGGAGGTCCAGCAGTGGGGCCAGGACACTAGAAGCCCTCCCACTGTTGCCCCCCCCCCAAGCACCAAGAATACAGAGCATCACTTGCCCCAGCCTGAGAATTCCTATCTATACCTTGGGGCTAATAGCCACTGATGGGCCTCTGCTCCATATGTTTATCCAGTTCCCTCTTGAAGCTGTCCATGCTTGTAGCTGCCACCACCTCCTGTGGCAGTGAATTCCATGTGTTAATCACTCTTTGGGTGAAGAAGGACTTCCTTTTATCTGTTCTAACCCGACTGCTCAGCAATTTCATTGAGTGCCCATGAGTTCTTGTATTGTGAGAATAGGAGAAAAGTACTTCTTTCTCTACCTGCTCTATCCCATGCATAATCTTATAAACCTCAATCATGTCACCCTTCAGTCGTTGTTTCTCCAAGCTAAAGAGCCCCAAGCGCTTTAACCTTTCTTCATAGCGAAAGTGTTCCAAACCTTTTATCATTCTAGATGCCCTTTTCTGCACTTTTTCCAATGCTATAATATGCTGTCCCCAACCTCTGCCCTCAAAAGCTCCCGGGATGCACAGGTATAGGACTGGGTCTCCCGGCAAGACATTTGGCTCCCTGAGGCAGGAGTCGCCGGCACTCCCCCGCTGCCTTGGCCCCATGTCAGAGATGATCATTCCCTTTCCTCTTCTGTTCCACCAGCCTTCTTCAAAAACAGCATGGCATGTCATACCTGTCCTATAGAACTTCCGGAGTTTTCTGCAGGATTTCTTCCTCCTGGGAGAGTTCAGCCAACATGTTGGTTGCCTTGGCAACAGGCAACCCAAAACTGAGTCTGGATTTTGGAACTGCCAGAAGCACCTTTTCCCACTGTTTCGATAGAGGCCTAGGGGAGTAGGGAGGTAAGGGGGGGGTGCTCTGGCTCCCAGGTGTGGGATGGCAGGTGGATGGGCTGGCTGAAGACTTGTGACTGGAAGCCAGCAGCGAGCACCACGGCAGCTTCATTCATCT
>NW_015162678.1:0-2512 GCF_001447785.1 Gekko japonicus
TTGCTGGAAGCAGTGCGGTCAGATAGGGATATATTATCATTTCTGGTGGGGCTGTCTAGGAATAGAATCTTTTTGGAGAAGTGTGATATCTCAGATTAATGAGATAACCAGGCAGACATTACCATGCAATCCGGAAGTGGTAAAGAACTCCCCTTCACTTCCCCAGCCGCCCTACCAGGAGCCGCACAATACGTGTGAAAGAGCTGCATGTGGCTCCTGAGCCACTGTTTGGCCACCCCTGGGCTACACCATACTGCCTTCCCTCCCCAAACTGGCTTACAAAAAAATAAAATGTTTCCAAATGAAGCGCCGGGATTGCAGGGATGTGCCCGGTGCGATGACATCACCCGGACGTGACATCATCGCACCGGGCCCATTGTGTGTGTGTGGGGATGCTCTACAATCCAATGGAAACCTCTATGTTTCCCCCTCCAATGATAGTGGCCCCGCCCCAACGTGCCCGACGCGATGACATCACTTCTGCCAAGGATGTCCTGGAGAGGGGCTGGGACTCCCCCGCTGGGAAAAAAGTAAGACCTGGCAACCCTAGTCTCAGTGTTCTTCCCTACCACAATCAATAGGAGTCTCAACAAGAGGCCCTCTGAAGGCTACCTGGATTGGCTGTCCAACAAAGGGCTTTCCAGCCCTGCTGTCCAAGACACACTTGAATTTTCATGCAAAGTATGTGTTCTGCTACCAAGAAATAGATCTTTCTAGGTCACAGCCACGCAGTGACTAAGGAAACCATATCTAACTTCTCCATTGTACAAAGTAAACCTGCGTTCCGCTTGTGTGGACTATGTTGGTTGCTTGCCTTCCTGCTGCAGAACTGAAGATTAGCTCAAATGACTTTCTGGTAGGTCCGCCAATTCTGGGCTGGAAACTCCTGGAGATTTGGGGGTGGAGCCTGGGATGGGCAGGGCTTGGGGAAGGGAGGGACCTCAGCAGGGTATAATGCCATAGCATCTACCCTCCAAAGGAGCCATTTCCTCCAGGGAAACTGATCTCTGTAGTCTGCAGGTCAGTTGTAGTTCTGGGAGAATTCCAGACCCTACCTGCAGGTCGGCAACCCTACTTTCTAGCCTCTTCCCATTGTATGTGGCCCCACTCATCATCATCCTGAGTCCATGCCACGTATTCTGATCACTAGTAAACCGGAAAACAAGCTAACACTCCGTGCTTAGGATGAAATGAAATACAATTTCTCCACTGTATTTAACAATGTTATTTTATAATAGCTAATAACACATCCACACTGTTACATATTCTGTCTTTCATATTCACACCCAAAATACAGAAAAAAGTGGGTTCAAAAGTACAGGGAAAAAGTGGGTTGACGAAACTCTCCGGAGTTGATTTTCGTTTCGTTCACAACTTCATCCGAACATACTGAAGCACCGTGGTAGTCTCTCTTGAAAATCTACTATTCATAGTGTCTTCACATGATATTCCATGCCATGATTTCAAATACTAGAATGTATCCTCATCCATTTTACTGGAGAATGTTACCCCTGGCAGACAAACAGATCAATTCCGATCGACCAGCTTAGTATAATACTTTAAAAATATAATTAAAATAACCTGGCCTTCCCAAGTCAGTGTTGTTAAATAAGGAGGTAATCGTTCAGAAAAACTTCCGCAATTACTACTGGAGTTTTGTAATTTTTTTTAAAACAACCCATCAGCCCTGTGTAATGGCACTGAAGGCTTTGGTTCCAGTTTCTTTGCAGCCCTGAGGAACTTTGACTGAAACCGCTTATTTACAGTCCAGAGGAGCACGTTGACTGCTTTATTCTATCAACAGAAGAAAAATTAAAGAGAATTTGCTTATGAGAATTAACACTAGATGGTGTATATACATGTACAGGATTAGGCCACCCAGGCCAGTCCAGGTATGGGAGGGAATCCTGTACTTTTTCAGTACATTAAACAACAAACCACGGGATGGTCTATACCCTCTCTGGTTTGTGAACAGTGTGCCACCAGAACCTCTACAGTAGTTCCCCCCAACCTGAGATTAGAGGTTCAAACTCTCAGTTGGTATATGGAATTTAACACATTAGCAACTTTTTTTTCCCCCAAATGTTTTTATTGTATCCCAATATTGTTATTACATTACAGTTTAGTTCCAACTTTTTGATATTAACACATTAGCAACTCACTCAGAGATGCACACTCTTACCAAGGTAGCATGTGTGGTGTGAGCGTTAGGCTACAAGATTTAGACTTAGAACTCAGGTACAACATCAGAGACCATTTATAAACAAGAATAATTTTTATTCAGTACAGACCTTAGCATAGACTACCAGAGATTACAAAAATAACAAGCCTAAGGCGATTTGCCTTAACTACACAGCAAAAGATACATATTTACCAAGTTCAGGAACATCCAAACAGTCCAAGGGATTTTGAAGGAAAAATCCATCTTTGCCCAACCATGTGGTCCAATTCACAAAGCAGTTCTTTGTCTCCCAAGAGATAGCATTTCCAGGTGCAATAAACAGACACTGAC
>NW_015162678.1:2575-7631 GCF_001447785.1 Gekko japonicus
TAAAAAAAAAAAAAAACCACGGAGTTCCCGCATGCGCATGACCATGGAAGTGAATCTACGGAGGCTTAAAAAAAACCCATCCAGTGTGAGATGGGACGCAAATGGGTGCCGGATGCAATGGGATATCAGCACTTCTGTGATCCGACGCCTGCCCATGCCCTGCGTTTTCCAGAAAATATTGCACTTTCCCAGGTATCTTTTTACTCCCCATCTTCAGTGGGGCGATACGGGTTGCTGACGGGTGTGGGACACTTGCCAGATGTTCCCATGTGATCGCGCCCATAAAATCCGTCTGGCATCCATCCCTATCGCGCAGCAAATTCTGCATGTGACCGGACCCCAAATGACACATAACTGAGTGCGAGCTTTCGAGTTCTCCACAACTCTTTCAAGTAGTAGCTTATACAACTTTTAAAGTAAGCATGCCATCGTGGGAAATGAGATCTCTGATCAGAACTGGCACATTTGGAAGGGTGAAGGAGAATGGGCAACATAGCATCGCTGATTGTGAATCCAAAGATCTTTGCCTTTAGAGGGCTGCGGGGAGGCAAGGCTTTTTCACTCTACTTTGCCTTTCATCCTTCCTGCCCATTTTGAAGACTTCACGTCTGCCTCTGTCCTACATTAAAGCATCACGACTGCAGACTTGCTGAAATGCTTTTCTTGTTGCCAGAAGGAAGGCAACAACGCCAGAGATCTAATCAGGTGGTGACACAAAAGACTCTAAAGAGATGTTGTGTACATGGAAAAGGTAGTTCTCAGGGCTTTTTGTGCCAAGTGGCCCTTTAGAAAAGAGAAGTGCAAGGCTGGAAAAGGACTTACAAAACCAACAATCTAGCCCCACTGTTCTAATTTAAAGCAGGATTCTCTAGATTATATCATGTTACCCCTCCTAGGGATTAATTGACATTTCCCACATCTGTGTGCCACTAGCACTGACCTCAAGCATGGGGAGTCTTAGTACGAGGGAGGAAGGCTAAAAGAGTTGCACATGAGTTGTACATGAGTCCTGTGTGCTGCTGCCCTGGCTGAGTTTTAATGCAGCTGGAGTGGGGCAGGGCAGGACTGCGGGAGGTGGAGCAGCTTTCTCTTCCCCAGCCTGGAACCTGTGGATGGACGGACGGGAGACGATCCAGAAGGCAAGTTCTTCCGCGAAAGCGGGAGGCTTGCAGTGTAAGCAGGGGGTAACTGGCAACTTGAAGCCTGGCGCGACACCAGGGTCTGAAGCTCCCGATTGTCATGCCTGCCCCTGCTGATGTCATGCCTGCCTTTGCTGATGCCCCTGAACAGGCTCCTGAGGACCCTGAACAGGCTCCTGAGGACAGTACTGCAGCAGAAAGGCAAAGACTGGATCCTGTAGCTGAAAGCTATCTAAGTGGTGAGGAGGATAGAGCCTCCCAGGGAACACCTGCAAGGGATCAGTCTCTGCTGCAGCCCAGTAATTCATCATCAGACTCGCCTCCACCTGTAACCAGGCTCAGGAATGTAAGAAGACAACAGCTGAGAGAGCGAAGGCAGAATGCACGCATGCGTGCCAGAAGATCTCTTAGCCCTGATTACTGACAGGATCCTGTCCTCACTCCTGGCTAGCTAATGAGTTGATTAGCTAGCACTGTATATATGCAAGTCTGTTGCCAGCAGTCATTTGTGCTGGCAACGTCGTTTGTTCAGGACCTGAATCCTTGCATCTCTGCTCCAGACCTTGTGGAATTCTTCTCGGCTTGATCCTCGGCTTTTGACCTTTGGCTTTGTTGACCCTGCGTTCATCTCTGACTCCTCTGGTATTGTTGTGATTTATGGACTTGAAACTTTGGTATGTCTGACCCTGCTTTTGGACTGTGATTTAAACCTGCTTGAACCTTGCTACCTGATTTGCCCGGCTTGACCTCGGACTGTTCCTGGACTTTTGCTTGCTTGTGTCACGCCCCCTGGTCCTGCCGTGACACGTGGTAGCTCGATCAGACGTGTCTCCGAGGCTTTATGCTCAGGTTGTCAGCCGCTGATCACACGTTGATGGTGAAGCGTGGCAAAGAAGGGGGGGAGAAAGAAGCGGCATGGCGCGATCACACATGGGACGATCGCAAGCTGCCACTTCCCAATCAGATGAGTGTTATTTTTTTAAAAAAACGGGGTTCCCTCATGCGCAATGAGATGAGTGTTATTTTTTTAAAAAACGGGGTTCCCTCATGCGCATGACCATGGAAGCGAATCTACGGAGGCTTAAAAAAAAAATCCGGTGTGAGATGGGACGCAGATGGGTGCTGGATGCAATGGGATACCAGTACTTCTGCGATCCGACGCCTGCCCGTGCCCCGCGTTTTCCAGAAAATATTGCACTTTCCCAGGTATGTTTTTACTCCCCATCTTCAGTGGGGCGATACAGGTTGCTGACGGGTGTGGGACACTTGCCAGATGTTCCCATGTGATCGCGCCCGTAAAATTCACCTGGCATTCATCCCTATCGCGCAGCTAATTCTGCATGTGACCGGACCCCAAATGACACATAACTGAGTGTGAGCTTTCGAGTTCTCCACAGCTCTTTCAAGTAGTAGCCTATGCAACTTTTAAAGCAAGCATACCATTATGGGAAATGAGATCTCTCATCAGAACTGGCACATTTGGAAGGGCGAAGGAGAATGGGCAAAATAGCATCGCTGATTGTCACTGTTCCCTCTAAGCTGAGTTAGTGTGAGCTAGCTCACAGTTTTTTAGCCTCCGGCTCAACCATTGTTGTCTTCGCTCAGGAAGGGACGGCTCCAGAGCAAACTTATTGATGCAGCAGCCCAATCGCTCGCTCACAACTTTAATGCCGGCAGCTCACAAAGTAGAATTTTTGCTCACAAGACTCCACAGCTTAGAGGGAGCATTGCTGATTGTGAATCCAAAGATCTTTGCCTTTAGAGGACTGCTGGGAGGCAAGGCTTTTTCACTCTACTTTGCCTTTCATCCTTCCTGCCCATTTTGAAGACTTCACGTCTGCCTCTGTCCTACATTAAAGCATCGCGACTGCAGACTTGCTGAAATGCTTTTCTTGTTGCCAGAAGGAAGGCAACAACGCCAGAGATCTAATCAGGTGGTGACACAAAAGACTCTAAAGAGATGTTGTGTACATGGAAAAGGTAGTTCTCAGGGCTTTTTGTGCCAAGTGGCCCTTTAGAAAAGAGAAGTGCAAGGCTGGAAAAGGACTTACAAAACCAACAATCTAGCCCCACTGTTCTAATTTAAAGCAGGATTCTCTAGATTATATCATGTTACCCCTCCTAGGGATTAATTGACATTTCCCACATCTGTGTGCCACTAGCACTGACCTCAAGCATGGGGAGTCTTAGTACGAGGGAGGAAGGCTAAAAGAGTTGCACATGAGTTGTACATGAGTCCTGTGTGCTGCTGCCCTGGCTGAGTTTTAATGCAGCTGGAGTGGAGCAGGGCAGGACTGCGGGAGGTGGAGCAGCTTTCTCTTCCCCAGCCTGGAACCTGGTAAAAAGGCAGGCCCAGTGTTGGAGTATCTGCACGTTCTCTCCCTGATGTCACAAAAGAGTTAACCTGTTTTGTTTGTCTATGCTAACTGATAGTTAGAGCCTATGGGGCATCCAGTAGAAGTTCCTGGGCTAGAAGGGTGTTACGTATTGGGACTGGATGATTCCATGTCTGTTTCTACCAGAGACTGGCTGAGCTTGGAGCTCTAGAACAATAGCCCACGAGGACTCTGGAGGTGGCCAATGAGGAATTAATGGTTCTGACAATGGCCTACTGTTGATAGCTGTTTTGGGAAGTGGGTGGAGTTGCATGCTATTTAAACAGGGCAGTTGCCCTGACTTTTGGCTTTTTGTCTTGCTGAATCACTAATAAAGGAGAGCTGATCGCTAAGCTTGGGGTCGGACCATCCATGGAACCCAGAATTTAACAAAGGGGAAGGTCAATGCATAATGAACTGACCTTCAGCCTGGTCATTGGTCAATTCATAGTTGGGTGATATTACCTGATATCGGGCACACAGGCATTTTGGGTCATCTCTTCTCCCTTCCTTTGTTTAGAGTTCAGTAGCTGAAGTCTCCATCTTGGAGGTAACCTCAGCTAGAAAGATGTAGCTTAGTCAGCTAGACTGTTTATTGTTTTTATTCCTCCATGGAACCCTTCCCTGTTCTTTAGTAAACTTCCTTTTAGATAATCTCCACGCATGTGCTGCGTTATTGTTTATATGTACCAACAACACCCAGCTGAGATAAGAGGAAGAAGGACTGCAAGGAAAGGCTAAGGAAGGATTTAATTGCCAGTGGCTCAGTCAAGAGAGAATAAATCTGTTTCTCAAGGAACGGGTAGGTCCTGGAGACTAAGACAGGGTTGCCAACTCTGGGTTGGAAAATACCTGGAGACTTTGGGGGTGGATCTGGGAGATGGCGGGGTCTGGGAAGGGGCCTCAGCATGGGACAATGCCATAGAGTCCACTGTCTGTCTGCTGGAGATCAGTTGTGAAAGCTGGAAATCTCCAGGTCCCACCTGGAGGCTGGCAGCCTTAGACCAAGAAGACTAGGCAGCTGAGAGCAAGGACTGGCAGAACTGCACCCTGAGAAAGGCAGAGGCAGCAGGTGGGCTTCAACCCTAGGGAAAGGTCTGCAGATGGAAATTAAAGGGACAGCAAACTTTAGCTGTGTGAGTTTATGGAACGGTAAATAAAGGGTTCATGGCAGCTGATGGATAAGGGTGGGCAGAAAGGGGAACACCCGTGCCCCCCCCCGGCACCGCTGAGCACGAGCATGACACTCAGATTTATTTTTGTGTGTGCAAAATGCACCCCTCCCCCCACACCTTCTTGGTGATTTCCCATTACTGTTTGCAGAAGGGTACGCTTTATCTTCAAAAGAGGCTGATACTGGGGGAAAGGAAGGGTGTGGTCACACTGGCGGCTTGGCGCATTATGGCAGTTTAAAGTGTTGCAGAGCATAAAATTATATGTTTTAATGTGTTTTAAATTTTATGTTTTAACGTTTATATTTTAATATTTTAAATATTTATATTTTTATGTTTATATTTTTAATATTTAAATATTTATATTTTT
>NW_015162678.1:8673-20027 GCF_001447785.1 Gekko japonicus
GCGCCCCGCCGGTGACCCTCTTCTCCGGGCGCCTTGACAAGGGGCGCCAAACTGCACCCGTCTGCCGCCAAAAAAGCCCCCCCCGCTTGCTCTGACCGGGTGGCCACCGCCGCCTCTTTGGCCAGCTAACTTCTCAGGAGGAGGAGCAGCAGCAGCATGGGGGGGGGTGAAGGGGAAATTGGTGGGTGCATGGGGGGCACCAGAAGGGATTCTTGCCTAGGGTGCAAAATAAGCTGGGACCCTGTAGGCAATGAAACTCCCACCGTAGTACAGTAGGGAACATCAGCACCATTATGCAGAGAATTGGGTGTACTCCTCATTTCATCCCCCCATCCCCAAAGCAGTGATAGATCAGGGGGGAAAGCACTGTGGAAAGATGCAAAAAACATTCAAGAGTGGACAGAGAACATTTCAATTAACATTTCTGCGTCTCCCCCCCGCCCACCATTTGCTACAAAAATCAAACCTTAATTAAATTTGACACACAGCACTTTCTGCCATATGTAGACAGAAGGGAGTCGGGGGCTAACCAAGTACCCCAAATGCACCACAACGCAATCCAAAATACAGTTTAGTAAAATATTCCAGATGGCCTGGATAAGTCATAACACAAATGGAAAAGGTCAGAAATCAAGTAAGCACATCTATTGTCACTAGACACACAGAGACACAAATCAAACCAAAGGGGGGGGAAATCCCTTCCGAAGAACAAACAAACCATGGAATGTGCAACTCACATCTAAGACTGCCAAAAGGAAAATAAAACTTTTAACACCCCCATGGCTTGGCTTAAGTCAGGGGAAAGCCCATTTTAGGGGGGGGGGGAAGGAGAAGAGGCTGATCCCAGAAAACACATACCAGATAACATGAAATACAGAGACAGTTGTATTTGGGGGGTTACAAAGCCCCAAAGTATATGCTGGTATAGCTCAGTGGTCAGAGATTAAACTGTGAGGAGAAGTCCCTTGTTTGAATATCACTTCAGCCGCTTGTTCACTAAGGGTCTTCAGGAAGGGTATCTCGTAGCAGTTCATTCTCTCCTCTGCCCTCTTTAGGGTTGCCAGGTCCTTCCTACTCCCTGGTGGGGTACTTTGGGGGGGGCATTTCTGGAGGGGGCGGGGATGTCCCCAACGCGGTGACATCATGCAAAAGTGACGTCATCACGTTGGGGACAAGCGGTAAGCCCCCATGTACCTGTACTCCAGGCGGTGAGTCCACTGCTTGGAGTTCAGGTGTGTCCCCCCCGCTTCTTGTCCAAAAAATTGGGGGGGGGGACCTGAACTCCAAGTGGCAAATTCACCGCTTGGAGTTCAGGCATGTGGCCGGCAGCCGCCCCTCTCCCTCCCCTTCTGCAAGATTTAAAGAGCCTCCAGCTGGTCAGCAGGCCACATGCTCCCGCCAATCAGCAGGAGGGCCCTTTAAATTTAACAGGGGAGAGAGGGGTGGCTACCAGTGGCCGCTGTTGGGGTGGGGCTTAGAGGTGGGGGTTCCCCCACCAGCCAGCTGGCCAGTGGCAGGCAGGAACCCATCAATTCAGGGGATCCCCTGCCCCTACCTGGGGACTGGCATCCCTAACCCTCTTTATATCCCCTTACTGGACTTGGGCAAAGATTATTGAAATGATGGGCATTACACTGTTCTAATACTCATTAACGCTGTTTACAGGACTTCCACTGGTCCCACCCAGGGGTCATTTCCTGCAGGAGCGCACAGGAGAGGAGCTCCGGCAGTAAAGAGCCCAGGGGGCGGGCACATGCAACTAGCCCCACCCCCTGCTCCCAGCAGCCCTCAGTCAGAGCAAGATGCAGCCAGGTAAGCTGCAGAGCTCCCCCCGCCCCCCCCGGTCCAAAACAGTCCAGTGGCACCTTTAAGACCAAGTTTTATTCAGTTACAAGCTCTCCCTCCTCTGTGAAGACAGATCTGCACGTTCCCCCCCCCCCACAATAGCTAGCAATCCAAAACAGTCCAGTGGAGCCTGAGCGGTGGGTGTTGCCTTCTGACACACTTCCGGTGATGTCAGGGGGTGTGGCGCATGCAAATAAGTTATGCTAATGAGCTATGCTAATGAGCTCCTGCAACTCTTTTTCTACGAAATGACCCCTGGCCAGCTTGGTCAGACGCGTGCTGGGAGTTTCATATTAAAGCTTAGTTCTCAGGTTTGTGAGGGACCCCAATCTGGATAAAGATTACAGTGCATAGGGGGAGTGGGCGTACGCTCTCCCTGCCTTTCCATTTTTCTGACCTGTAACAACTCCAGGGAGCCCCTGTTGGAGAAATTTAGGTAGCCCATCAGTATAGCTCGTGGGTGTCTCTCAGGACCCAGCTGGGTAAACAGTGGCTCCCTTGGGGCCAGCCCCGTAGCTAGGGAATTCTTTGGGAGGGGACCTTGGGGGGGGGGCACCAGCTAATTAAATGGAAGTACAGTGGAGGTGGTAAGTTGGAACATTTTGGGGGCAGCCCAGGAGGGAGGGGGCCCAGAAGAAACACCAGGGGGCTGAGCCCCGTGGGCCCCATGTTAGCTACGGGCCAGCTTGGGGCCCTTGTAGGTCCACAGTTCCAGTGTGCATCATGTGTTGGCATGAGAAGGCCTCGGTATGTGAAGTGCTTTGGACATTCCAAGTGGAAGAACGATACAAAACACTTGTTACATGGTAACTTCATTTACAGTCTTTTCAATTTTATTATACAGTCTCTTGATTTGTATTTCAGTGTTTTCAAGGTTCTTTGTTTAATGACTTTGGGGAAACATTTGATATTTTCACACCTCTGGTTGTTACAAACCCTCTGATCTCCATTCCAAACATATTAATGAAATAGCCCCAAGCAGGGGAATCTTCTGTATTCCAACCATGGGATTGGATTTCATACCTTCAGGAAGCTTGATATTCCTTTCATCCATTTACCATACGTTTCCCACTTTCTTTCTTTCTTTCATGCACTTGGGTTTCGGGTTGCTTTTTAATTGGATACGAAATGGAAAACATCCTGTTCTGATATAGGCAAATGAACAACCGATCTGCAGAATTAGTTTAGAAACAATAGTTTTGTTTCTCCATGGTATGGAGTCTAACCACTGTATGTTAGGCTTAAATGTAAAGGTTTCCCTTGCTTGAAAGCCAGTCGAATCTGACTCTAGGGGGCGGTGGTCATCTCCATTTCCAAGCCGAAGAGCCATGGCTGTCCGAAGATGTTTCCATGGTCAGGTGGCTGGCACATGGAACGCTGTTACCTCCCTACCAAAGCAGTACCTATTTATCTACTTGCAATTTCTTGCTTTCGAACTGCTAGGTTGGCAGGAGCTGGGGCCAGAGACGGGAGCTCACTCCATCAAGTGGCGCTCGGGTCTTGAACTGCCGAGCTACTGACCTTCCAGTCTGCAGCTCAGCGTCTTAACCTCAGTGATGGCGGCCTCTGTTAAGCTTAGAAACCCACAAAACGCTATCTAATTAATTAGAAATCTTTGTATTGAAAGTAATAACAATAAAGCAAAAGTGCAAAATACTATGTAAACATAACTCTGGCATTCTGACCTACAAGTTTTACCCTTTATTGAAGGCTTACTGTCCTGCTTATGGGAGCTGCATCACACTTATCTTTTTTTTTTCCCCCATAGAAGGCTGCTTTGGAAATGCATCTGGGTGGCTCTGACACGTTTCTGTAGCACAAATTAATTTTGCCCCTTCATTGGGGAAGTGGCTATGAAGGAATGCATTGCAAGTTCAGTTCTGCTTTGTTTTTGTTTTTTTAAGGATCCAGGTGCCCAGGCCTTTTATGACAAACACAACAAAGCTAAATATTACAGATGGCTACTTTGGAAAGTTGCCCATCTGGCGGTTTAGACCTGATATGAAGGAGTCACTGCAGATAACATAACGCAAAAGGAATTTGCTGTGGTTCACCTCAAGATTTCCAAAATAGACATGTATAGAGTTTTATTCACCCACCTCTCTCTATGCCGAAGACAGTCAGAAACTGAGGGGGTGGAGCAAAGGACATACCAGCGATTATTCCAGTTCTGATTGGATGACTCATTTCAGTGACGGAGAAACCAGGGGCCAATGACAGAAATCTAACCAAACGGCTCTGCTGAGAAGCTTCACTGTGTTAGCCCTCAAATTAATTCTTCATTTTGAGTTAATAAACTCTATGGTCCTGGAGTGTTCAGGGGTATGGACTTGACATTTGAACAGGAATTCTGCCAACAGCAAATAATATATTTATCCCAAAGATTAGTTCTCCTCCCCAGGTGTGCCGTCAAGAAAAAGAAGAGGCCACATAGAAGTTATTCACATACAAATTACTACTTTTTAGAAGGGAGGTGCCTTACATTCAGTATCAAGTTCCTTTTGGGCAGGGCTATTTTTGGACAGGAACGCACAGGAACGGAGTTCGGGCTGGCTTCAGAGTTGGCCACGCCCCCTACAGCCAAAACCTCTGTGTGCGTGGCTACAGAGGGAAGGCCTGGATAGCGACCCCCCCCAGCGACTCTGAGGCGGGTGGGCCGGGGGGGCCCTGGAAGGATCGGGGAGGCATTTAAATGCCTCTCCGTGCCTTCCCCGGCCTGTCCAAGGGCTGGCTTGCCTGGGCTCCCCACAGCTATGGGGCACCTGGGCAAGCCAAGGGAAGTCATGGGGTGTTGCCTAATATGCTAATGAGCTGTGCTTGTCAGGGGTGTGGCTTAATATGCTAATGAGTTCCTGCTGTTGGGTGTGGCCTGTTATGCTAACGAGTTCCTGCTGGGCTTTTTCTACCTCTGCTTTTGGGTAATGCGGCAGCTTATATTGTAAGAAACTGGTTTTGTTTTAAGAACTGTGGTCTTGATTGATTCAGTCCCTTGCCGGTCTCCTCCACCCAAGCAATAAAAGAACTAAAGGGGAATGGGAGGGTCCCAGGGAAATAGTCCTGGGGTCCCAGAATCCTGCAACAAAAAGCAAGGGTAAAATGGAATGTTTTAGATGGGGGAGAGCATTTGAACAGGGAGAAAGATGGGGCATAGAAGCTACGTAAGTGTACATAGAGAAGTTTTGGGATAAGCGTATGCTAAGCTCTAGGATCATCAGAAAGCGTAGCACACTTTGATAATGTATTAAGAAACCAGCTATGCTGCTGAACAAACACCTGCAACAAACACCTCATCCGCATAATGCAGGGGTCCTCAACCTTTTCCAGCCTGTAGGTACCTTCTCAGTTTGGGGGGGGGGGAATGGGGAGCACCGTCCCCAAATGGCTGTCACAGGAGGCAGAGCCGAAGGCAACACCTCTTTGCTGTCCAAAAGAATCACACGTTGATTACGCTGAACACACAAAGCTGCCTCTTACAGAGTCTGGCCATTGGTCCGTCAAGATCAATATTATTTGTACTTTGGTTGGAAGCATCGTCCAGATACCAGGAGAACAGCAAGCCTGGAGGAGGGGGTGGGCTTCTCCTCCCGAACACTCACCTACCCTCATGCAACAGCCTAGCTCCCTGAACTCTAAGACTATAACAAAGCTCCATCTATGCTACGCAAAAAAAATCATGACAACAGTTGGTCAGGCCTGAAGGGAGAACAGAACCACACACTGACTAAGGAAAGTCTGAGTACTTCCCAGTCCTCCTGATCTTCCGAAGAAGAAGAAGAAGAAGAAGAGAAGATATTGGATTTATACCCCGCCCTTCAGTACCAAAGGGAGTCTCAGAGCAGCTTACAATCCCTTTTCCTTCCCCTCCCCACAACAGACACCCTGTGAAGTAGGTGGGGCTGAGAGAGCTCTCTCGAGAACTGCCCTTGAGATAACAGCTCTGAAAGAACTTATGACTGACCCAAGGTCACACCAGCAGCTGCATGTGGAGGAGTGGGGGATCAAACCTGGTTCTCCCAGATTAGAGTCCGTGCTCCTAACCACTACACCAAACGACATCACTGGTTGTGGCTTCAAAACAACATCAACAAAAAAACCCCTTTCATTAGAATGGAGGCACACAATAATAAACCTTGCCATACAATGACCCTGCCCACTTCCTGAATAACTTGGCCGGTACCAGGGAAGTAGTGGCAGGCGCCATGGCACGGCATTGGGAAACCCTGGTAGCCCCCCCCCCCCCCCCCCGATAGCCTCCATCACACTGAGGTACAAGCCAGGCACACTCAAAAGTGACATAAGAAGCTGCCCAAGAGCAACTCAGGCCTTGAGGCTATATTGACTGGCCATGGCTCTTTGCAGTCTCTACAGACTTCCCCTAGCCTTGAATGCCAAGATTTCTGTGCTGCTGTAACCACTGAACAACCAAAGAGATACAGATTGGCCTGTCACCTGGTAGGGTTGCCAGCTTTCTCTTGGGAAATTCCTGGAGATACGGGGGTGGTGCCCGAGGGGCAGAGTTTGGGGGAAGGGGGGTATTCAGTTTGCATGTAATGATACCCTAGGACTTTTGTTTCTTCTAGACTCTATTGTATACCATAGAGTCAGCTCTTTTGATGCTCCCATTTCCTCCAGGGGAACCTGTCTTTGTAGTCTGGAGATGAAGTGTAATTCCTGGCAAACTTCAGGTCACCATAGAGTTTTTAGTTGGATGCTAGAGCGTCCACCCGCACAACGTGCCTGGCATGATGACGTCACGTCTGGGTGATGTCATTGTGCTGGGCACATCAGGCATGCATGCACAGAGCTCTTTGGGGGCGGGGCGGGGCGGGGCTTTGGGGGCGGCACTGGCCAGCGGCGGATTGGGGCTTCCAAAACTGGGGGAAACCCCACCACCATTGGGGGGATGGTAACCCTAGTTAGCATGGCAGTGGGCGTGGGCTGTGTCTGGGAATTCAAATGAAAGCTGAGAATTCAGAGAACCCGATACAAAGATTGTTGTCATGTCATAACAATATTCACTTGCTCGTTGTTTTTTTAAAAAGCCATCTAATGACCGGAGAGGGGGATTTACCAGCTCAGGGACGGAGGCAGGGAAAATGGCTGCCTGTCAGTGGGACTGCGGAAATGGAAGCTTTCTTGCCCACCCAGCAGACATCCAGGTCTTACTGCGATGTTTCCCAAAACGTAGGGGCAAAGCAGGTTTTGAAAAGATTCTAGAAAAGCCGTGGAGAACCTGGGAGGTGCACAAATACACCAGGGTGCTGTGAGGATGTAGAGTGGAACAAAGCACCCCCCAACAGCATTGAACGTGGGGCAAATAACTCATGTGGAAAAATTCCAAACTGGGAACCTTTCCCCCCTGCATCATCCTAGTCGTCGTTTCCATGACATACACCAGGAAAACTGCCACCCTGTTCCTTCTTCTGACAAAACGCACACACACACACACACACAAAACCAAACTCTAAAGCACAACAGTGCACAAGACTAATCCCTGCTTTTCATAATAAGCCCCTTTTGTATTGAGCATGGAGGTTGGGTTTTCCAGAATGCATTTAAAAAAAAAAAACACAAGCAGTTGAGTATACAGAATGGGCGGCCCTGTGAGAGGGGGGAAGGAGGGCAGAAGGAGCCCCCCCACAAAGATGGTTGGTTGTTTTGGATGAAGTCATTTGTTTGGCTTGGGTAGTAAGCAAAGTTTCAGGTTTCAAAGCCCTGAGCGGGCCAAGCCCATAGAAGTCCACAGCGCTGACTGCCAACGGAGGACTTTGAGGACTAGAAGTGTTAATTGAGGGATACAAGGAGGTTAGGTGCCTATTGTGGGAACACAAAGCCGGAGACAGGCAAGACAAAACCACAACGTCTCCGCTGCCAGAACAACAGACGGTCTTTGCCTTACATGCCTTGGGACTCAGGTGTAATGAAAGAGAATAAGCCTTCATTGTTATAGCTCTGCTCGGCGCTCGGCTTTGCTCATTCCTCCCTCCCTTACCTCCCCCACCCCTCTTCAGCATTACAGTAGTATCTTCTTGTCAGTCCTCTGAGGCATGTTGGCCATGCTCACGGCCACTGATGGATATTCAGCCCATGAATGCTCTAAAATAGCTCGTTTCTGTCGATATATATCTTTGTAGAATCTTACAGTGGGAGGGCAGGTCAAAAAGGAAACTGTCAGCAGAAAAAATGATTTTCAGCAAAGTCTGGGAGATTTTTTTTAACTCCTAGAAACCCAGAGGTGGCATGTAGTGTATTCAAAGCTGCCTTGAATGCATAACATGTGTGAAACATCTAATTGGAATGTGATGTAAAGCTTCGTCCTGGGCTAGGATCCAAAGTCATCCAATAGTATTGCTAGCCCAGGAAGGAACAAGCCAATCACTTCAAGCAAGCTCCCTGAGCGGGAACGAATGTGATTGGACCTTATCTCGGCAACCTCATAGGTTGATATGTGTACAGTGGGTGTGGCTATATTAGCCGGGAATGTTTAAAAGCAGGACAGCTGCAATGTAAAAGCTGTTCTGGCTATCAGATGTTGATCCGTGTTCGAGTTGTGTTCGAGTTGAAGAATAAAGCCATGTTCTTGCTGAATCACTCTCCGACCTCTTTGTTAAGCGAGCGACTTAACATGGCACCTAGCTTTCGTTCTGTCATTTTATCTTGCGTCTAACGACGAAGCAAGAAACGATGCCAATGACACCCTGAAGACGACACCGAGGCAAACAGCCCAGAAGGGCTGTTTCAGATCTGTAACACCAAAATTCCCATTGTGAAGGTTCAGCGTGCTGCTCTTGGATGTGATTAAGGTTCAGCTGCAAAGAAAGCAGTGAATTGTCGAAGGATTTTGTTCTAAGCACATCGCGTGAATGCTAGACTTACCATTTGCCTGCACATGGTGGACAGATACTCACTCCTGTCCACCACACTTGATCAACTGAGCAGCAGGAGAAAGAAGGCGACTGGCCCGAGGTGGCCAAGCTTTACGGGAGACTGGGGATTCGGACCTGAGTCTATCAAATTCTGGCCTGACACTGTAACCGCTACACCATGTTGGCTCTCCGATGATCAGAAACATATGAGGTGAAGGAAAGAGACTTTTCTCCCTATTGGGCATCCTTGTCCACCATCTTCCCTGTTCCATATTGCAGTTCAGACTGGAACCAATGTGCATTCTCTAGGGCAGTGGTGGCGAACTCATTTGTTATGGGGGCCGGATCTGACATAAATGTCACTTTGTCGGGCCAGGCCATGTGTGCCATAAAACGTAATGCCAATACCATATAAACTGTATAAGGAACAGCAGCTGGTAAGGTCCCAGTTGTTGTATCTTCACTGCAAGGACCCCTGGGCTAGGAGGGGGGTGCAAAGGAAAACCCGTAGGGGCAGACTGGAGAGCCAGTGGTGCAGCACTGGGCAGAGGCCTGACTGCTGCAGATGAGGTTGTTCTACCATGCTGAAGCCACAATCGGAGTGACTCTGCTCACTTAACCCTGAGCAGTCTCCTGTGCCCTGCTTTGCACTAGTTGCTCTCGGGCCACATAAGAGCCCTGGAAGGGCCGCTTCCAGCCCCCGGGCCTTATGTAGCCCCCTGTGCTCTAGGGCTTCCGGCCCTGGACCTGGCAATCCTGAAATGTTCTGGTGGGCAGAACCTGGGTAGGTGGAAATATCACAGTGATACCACAAAGGCTGTAGTATCACTACTGGGTGGGTTGCCAGTTCTGGGTTGGGAAATACCTGGAGATTTGGGGGGTGGAGCCTGAGGAGGGCAGGATATGGGGAGAGGAGGGACTTCAGTGAGGTATAATGCCAGAGTGTCCATCTTCCAAAGCTGCCATTTTCTCCAGGTGAACTGATCTCCGTTGCCTGAAGATCAGTTATAATCCCAAGAGATCTTCAGCCACCACCTCGAGGCTGGCAACCCCACTCTGAAGTGACATCACTCCCCCAGCATCACTCTAGGAATTTCCCCTAATATCTATGGTCTTCTTTGGTAAAGACCATAGATATTAGGGAAATTCCTAGAGTACTGAAGATGCTGTGATGTCACTTCTGGGTGATGGGCCAGAAGTGAAGTCACAGCATCCAAAACATCCCCCTCCTTTTTTTCTCCTGATCAAGTGTGGTGGATGGACAGTGGGAGCGGGTATTTGCCCACCATGTGCAGGCAAATGGTAAGTCTAGCAAATGCATTAAGCATCACTTTCTCACAGTTTTTCTTGTTCTCATCATCTTCCAAAGCTGCCATTTTCTCCAGGTGAACTGATCTCCGTTGCCTGAAGATCAGTTATAATCCCAAGAGATCTTCATCCACCACCTCGAGGCTGGCATCCCCACTCTGAAGTGACATCACTCCCCCAGCATCACTCTAGGAATTTCCCCTAATATCTATGGTCTTTGGTAAAGACCATAGATATTAGGGAAATTCCTAGAGTACTGAAAATGCTGTGATATCACTTCTGGGTGATGGGCCAGAAGTGAAGTCACAGCATCCAAAACATCCCCCTCCTTTTTTTCTACTGATCAAGTGTGGTGGATGGACAGTGGGAGCGGGTATTTGCCCACCATGTGCAGGCAAATGGTAAGTCTAGCATTCACTCTATGTGCTTAGAACATCTGAAAAGACTTTAGGACTAGATCACATGAAAAACAGATCAGGTGCTCAACCCGGATTGTACCACTTGGGTAAGATTGTAGGTGACGTTTGCATGCCACCAAAAAAAAAAGTTATCTGTACTGAGAACTAGATGTCACAGAGATGGATTCTAGCCTATCCTTCTCCTTAATAGCCTGTTTTTTTATATAGAGTAGCTGCCCCCTTATCAGAAAGAGAGTGCTCCTCGGAAGACCCCAAGTCCAATTCGCCACTGGATTTGCTGTCATCTTCTTCCTTCTCGACCTTGGCTGTCTCTTCCAGCTACACTCTCAGGAACTCACGTGCTTTGGAAACAGAGTCAATCTTTTCTTTTTTATCTTGTAGTTTGAAAATGACTCCTTATGGAATTAACCATCTGTAGACAATGCTGTTTGTTTGAAGAAAAAGGATTAAATCTTTATATTTCTTTCTCTTTTGCCTTATTTTGAATGGAATGTCTTTTAGAATCCTGATAGTGTTGTCCCCGATTTTCAAGGGTGTTCCTGTAGTTGCTTTCTGGATAGAATCCCTCACGTGTCGCTTTGAGAATCTAGCCACTATTTCCCCAGGCAGATTATTCTTTTTGATGTACACGGAATAAGACCTATAGACCACATCCATTTCGCTTGCTCCGCTTTCAAATCTGTAACTGGGGCTAATGCTTCACTCAGGAGTTGCTTTAGATTCTCACCTTTTAATTCTGGGACCCCTTGAAACCGTAAGACCGAATTTGCTTTCTCCATTTGCAGCTGTAAAAGTTGTGATTCTTCAGAGACTTGTATCTTTTCCAGCTTTTGCACCTTTTTCTTAATTTTCTTGGCATTGCCGTCCATTTCCTTCACCTTCTCAGCCGTTTGCTCCATTATTTTTAAAGTCTCAA
>NW_015162678.1:20857-24359 GCF_001447785.1 Gekko japonicus
CTTGGCATTGCCGTCCATTTCCTTCACCTTCTCAGCCGTTTGCTCCATTATTTTTAAAGTCTCAATCAGTTGGAGCTGCTGAGTTGCTAGATTCTGATTTAGATTTGTCAGCTGTTGTTCAATATTAGTCATCTGGTCCAGCAGAGGGCGCAAGGACTCTGCCAACATTTTGGAGAGCTCGGTGGTCTCTTCCGGTAGAGGGCTCAAGCCGCCTGGTTTCACTTTTACTGGTTTGTCTTTCTCTGCCCTCTTCCCCGCCATCTTTATGGATTGTTTACTTTTATGAAAATTTGCTAAAGTCTCTGAAATACGCCCATACGCTTACCCGTGCTCTGGTAAGTCTCTCCAAACAGATTTCAATGCTTTTTCTTCCGCTCCCCCCTAAGTATTTTGTTGTTTAGTTCATGTGTATAAAAGGGGCCCCTCCCCCGCTCGCTTTTTCGCCGTTTCCAGGGGGTAGCTTTCTTTTGAAATTGTCGTTTCAGTTTAACCCGACTCACAGTTCATTGTTGGTCATACGACCTCGCTCGACATATGTTCAAAATGCTCGATCTCTGACGCTTGTTCCGGTCAGCGGCTCTAGATCCATACGGACACTCAGTGGCAGGACCGTCAGGGCGGAGGAGTGCCTCAATTCCCCAGCATCGCGCTGGCAACGGGGCCACCCCTCAAAAACTCCATGGCTAGGAGCCTTTTGCCAAGGCTCTGAGGGGGTAGCAACCCGTCGCCCCCCTCATTTCCACTGGTGTGCAGATCACATCCCTGGGAGGTCCAGCGTGTCACCATAAACCAGAAGCTTCTTTTTGTCCACTTCTTGAAGTTAGATTTCCAGGGGGGTGTTGAGTAATTTTTCTTCTGAAAAGGGGGCGGTAGGCCAAATAAGTTTGGGGACCACTGATGTAGAGGTATATGCAATAATGTAAACTCCACCTAAAATCTGAAGTGGTACAATCAAAAAACAGGTTTGCTGCTTCCTCTAACATTTTGAGCACTAGCCTCTGATCTGCATTGAAAAGCAGCATTCTCATCCCTGGAGCTCTAAGGACAATTATGGCTGTTTTCATCTACCTCAAAGTGACCCACAAACAAAAAGACAAGGATGAAAACATGCAAGGCCAGATTCCTACTAAATAAGGCCCAGGACCATGTGAACCCAATAACTGAGCTAGGGCAGAATACAACCCTACATCTCCGGAGACCTGCTTGAAGTAGCTCACCAGTAACAGTACAATAAAATTATAAAGCAACAGCACAAGATCAAACCATGAAAACCATGATGTAAGAACAATGCGAAACAACACTCGGGAGTTTAAAATGATAATTATTTAAAAGTCCTAAGCCAAGAAGCAGACCCTAAAAAAAAGCTTTAAAACCCCCTCAATTAAAAGCCTGGGAGACATGAAATATTTTAGATGGGGGAGAGCGCTTGAACAGGGAGAAAAATGGGGTGTAGAAACTATGTAAGCGTACCCAGAGAAGTTTTGGAATAAGCATACGCTAAGCTCTAGGATCTTCAGAAAGTGTAGCACAATTTGATGATGTTTAAGAAATCATTTATCTCCAACTTTGTGTTGCTTGGTTGTGGGGAGAGGAAGGGAAGGTGATTGTAAGCCACCCTGAGACTCTGAGTGAAGGGCAGGGTATAAATCCAACTCTTCTTCTTCTCCTTCTCCTTCTCCGACACACTTGTATATTTTGATAATAGAACCTGCTTTCCACACCATCTTCACCATTAAGTGGCACTGCACAGTTGGAAGCAAATACTATTCAATCCAACAAAAGCAGAGGAATGCCACAGAAAATGTGAAATAGTTCTGACCGACAGCCAAAAGGAAACGGAAAAGGATTGCTGAGCAGTCAGGTTAGAACGGATAAGAGGAAGTACTTCTTCACCCAAAGAATGATTAACACTTGGAATTCACTGCCACAGGAAGTGGTGGCGGCTACAAGCATGGACAGCTTCAAAAGGGAATTAGATAAGCATATGGAGCAGAGGTCCATCAGTGGCTATTAGCCACAAGGTATAGATAGGGACTCTGGGGCAAGTGATGCTCTGTCATCTTGGTGCTTGGGGGGGGGTCAACAGTGGGAGGGCTTCTAATGTCCTGGCCCCACTGGTGGACCTCCTGATGGCACTGGTATTTCTGGCCACTGTGTGATACAGAGTGTTGGACTGGCTGGGCCTCTGGCCTGATCCAACATTGGCGTCTCTTATGTTCTTGGTTACAAAATCATAAGTTTGGTGGTGGTGGTGGTGGTGCAAAATGCCACCGAGTTGCAGCTCACTTGTGGTGACCCCCACTAGGGTTTCCAAGGCATGAGATAAGCAGAGGGTGGTTTGCCATTGCCTGCCTCTGCACAGCAGCCCTGGACTTCTTCCCACCCAAGCACGAACCAGGACAGACCCTGCTTAGATTCTGAGATCTGACGAGATCAGGCTAGCCTGGGCTATCCAGCTCAGGGCGAGGAAGTGATCAGCCTTCTTAGAAACGAACCCCGCAATGCGCTAAAAGACCGGCAACACAAGTGTCACAGATATCAACAGCAAAGATCTGCAGGAGCCGCAGCCTCTCTCCCCGCTATGTCTAAAACATAAGGAATTCTGAATTCTAGCCAAGCTGATCAGAGTACGAGATCTGTGCATCATACTCCAGACATCAAGCACTGACAGATTACATACGGAATCTGTTTTTATTATTACAGTATCCTCCGAGATAAAAGGGCTCTTGTGCTGCAATAACTGTACCAACAGTGCCTGCCCCAAAGGTCTTGCAGTCTAAGCATACAGCACAGACAAAGGGCCCATTGTCACCCTTACTCTAGAGATGGGGGACCGGAGGCCCCAGAGCAATGAGGTGAAGAATTCCAAGATGATTCTGCCAGGCCCCCAAGTCTATGGTCTGAATGAACAGAGCTCAAATAGAGGATGAAGAACTATGCAGCCTTGTGGTCAAGCCTGGGTGATCAGCAATGTACTACGGCCAAAGAGCAGTCTCTTGGACTGCTGATAAATACAAATTACTATGACGGCATGTCACTCTAGGCAGAGCAACCCTCAGTCCATTGCCAAGTTCTAGGGCTAGTTCGCATTTAAGAACAGAAGAACAGAAGAGAAGCCAGTGCTGGATCAGGCCAACACTCTGTCACACAGTGGCCAAAAATACCAGGTGCCATCAGGAGGTCCAGCAGTGGGTCCAGGACACTAGAAGCCCTCCCACTGTTGCCCCCCCTCCAAGCACCAAGAATACAGAGCACCACTTGCCCCAGACTGAGAGTTCCTATCTATACCTTGTGGCTAATAGCCACTGATGGACCTCTGCTCCATATGTTTATCTAATTCCCTCTTGAAGCTGTCCATGTTTGTAGCTGCCACCACCGCCTGTGGCAGTGTGCCGATCACTGGATTCCTCTACATTTATTTAATTCATTTATTCCCTGCTATAGTTATGACATGATCGAGGTTTACAAGAGTATGAGGGGTGATGTGATCGAGGTTTACAAG
>NW_015162679.1:0-23465 GCF_001447785.1 Gekko japonicus
GGCACCGCACTTTGGAGCAGCTGGCACCGAAACCACGCTTTGGACCAGCACACAGAATGGGTCCTCTGGAAGGGGAGGGTCCGCTGAAGACGGGGGTGTATGAAGTGTGGGGGTCCAAACCTTATTTTGGGTGCAGGGGGCACTTCCTTATTCAAATCTCCTTTGAAATACAGGCCTCGGGGAAGCCCTGCGAATAGAATCTCTTGGCATCAGAACCAGTATTTGGACCGGGCATCACTTTATGTCACCTTGCAGGACACCTTCTCCAGAGCGTGGGGATGTGTCCTTTGGGGTGGTCCAAAGATTATTTTGGTGTGCAGTTTGGCTGCAGTGTCTGCTTGTGTGATTGTCCTAGGGGCACTGCAGTTTGGAGCAGCTGGCACCAGAACCGTGCTTTGGACCAGGATACAGCATATGTCCCCTCGAAGGGAAGAGTCCTGTGAATGTGGGGGTATATGATATGTGGTGGTCCAGACCTTACTTTGGGGTTCAAAGCTTTCCAACTCACTCTCCTTAGTGTTTCTGAATGACTACACGAATAAGTAACGAATAAGGAATTAATAAGGAAGTGCGAATAAGGAACCAACTTCAGCCCCCTGAGGCTGTTCTGGTATTCATTCCCCAAAGAATGTCCTGACAGCACAACACATATCTTCATTAAAGATGTAATTCTGTACCCTCTTCACCTTTTCTGTTTATTTGAAGTGCATTATTTGGCATTTTTGTAAGCTATTTTGGGTGTCCACTGGAGGATAAGAAAGGCTAAAATGGTAACATGAATACAAATAACATGACAAAGGAATTAAATACAGGATGCAATCCATAGGTGAGAATGCACAACACATTTAAGTTATTTTTGTCCATTCCTTCACAACTCCCCCCCTTCCATATTACCACTAAACCTCACCATACTTACTACTCTCACAGAAAATTACATGGGGAGGTTCACTTCCTGTACTGAAAAGATGACTGTGACACTGTGGCATATACACTTTGGAAGAGAATCCACTTCAAATTGCATACTGTACTAGATAGGAATTAATAGGCGAATACTGCAAATTGCTGACATCAGCAAGCACTGTATGTAATGGCTCTACCCCACTAAAGCCTGTGTTGGGGGTCTCTGTCATCACACTCAAGATCAACAAAGTACAGGAATTTCAGATAACCATAGTATTTAGAAGAAATCTCAGCCATGCATATTTCATACCATACAGCCAATTCCTTCTTTTCCCTTGAGCCATTTCTTGTTTTGAGTGGAACAGGCCATGAGGATGTTCCTCAAGGTGTGCCTCTTCCATGTAACAAACAAATACAAGGCAATTTGGGTAGAAGATAAATATTCTAGCAACAAAAATACATTGTTTTCATGTGTTTACCCAGATGCACTAAGTACTAAAAAGCTGAGTTTCTTACAGAAGGTTGCAAAGAAATGTAATGGTATCACATTGGGTATTCTGATTATGCAGAGTGAAAACACAGCACAACACATGTATATTAGCTTTAAAAGAAAAAAAAACTTTGCTTACTAATGAGGAAAGGGTAACTGGGAGATTAAAGACTTCTAAAGACTTCTAAAGGAGATTAAAGGACTTCTAAAACTCGTGTGAGAATGGACTAGAGGAGAAGAACAAAGAGCAATAAAACTGAAATCCAGTGCTTTCTCAATAGCCCACCCTCAATCTATTGATTACCCAACTGGAGAATCCCCATACTAACTAATTGTGCATTTTGTCACCTTACTCTGGTGGGAAATGCATGCAGGCTCTACCATTGGGTCCCTAAACTTATCTAGCTAGGATATTAGCATGCATAAACAAACATGTTCATTCTTTCATGACTACAGAGAGAGAACTTGCAAATCCCATCTTTCTCCATTTTTTAAAATGATTGATATAGGCTACCCTTTACAGACCTTTCGTGGTTCTATCATAAGCATGCTCCTCTCCACATTCAGACCATGAAGTTGGAGCTGAGACTCAACAGCATACTGTAAAACAAAATATATTGTTTTAAGTGAGCAGATGGAAAAACAACAAAAACAACAAAGGAAGCCTTTCCTTCCGCATCTATAGCTACAATCACCAGGACTTGTGTATGTGGAGGAGGAATGGAGGTGTTAAGAGAAGTCATTGCAAAATTGTTCCAGCTCTTATGGCTGCTGTTCTGCCAAGGCAACAGCTGCTACATCCACATAGTTCAGTCCTTTCCTTTCAGTGCTTTTAGAGCTTTTATTGTTGTTTTGAGCTACTCTTTATCTTTCTCCCTGACACTGGTGTGGTATGGTTCCTTAAGCCATATTGGGGAATAATTATTATTTTTTGCTTGAAATCGTCTAGTTCATGTGGAACACACAGCTAACACCAGAGATTTACTTTCCAAATGTAGCTTCTATGTGAAATAAATTGGCTTTATTGTGATCAGTGGAAATGTGTGGTGAAACACAGGCCAGTTCCACATACAGAAGTCATGCATTAGGAATTCATGTGTCCCTGATACTGGTGAACAGGAGGAGGAGGAGGAGATTGGATTTATACCCTGCCCTTCGCTCAGCATCTCAGAGCAGCTTACTAACACCTTTCCCTTCCCTACAACAGACACCCTGTGAGGTAAGTGGGAGAACTGCTCTTGAGAGAACAGCTCTGCGAGAACTGTGACTGAGCCAAGTTCACACCAGCAGCTGCATGTGGAGGAGTGGTAAATCAAACCTGGTTCTCCCAGATTAGTGTCCACACACTTAACCACTACCACTACACTGGTGGTGCACACTACACTCAGGGGTCATTTCCTGCAGGAGGTGGTGCACACTACACACACTACACCACACTGGTGTAAATGTGGACCATATTATATGTGTACAGCATTATGCACTCACTGTGCTATATATGGTAGTTACTAAGTGAAGGAACCAAAGAAGTCTCATTGCTATTTCAGATGATCATCAAATAACTGGTCCTGTTTCAGCACTCTAAAGGCAAGTAATCCAGCCTGAGTAATATACAGACAAATAATGATCCAATCCAAGATGAAAACTCTGGTTGGTTATCATGTGAGGATATACTATTAATGAAAAAGGATTGTGAAATGGATGGGTCAACATGGGCCAGTGTGAAAAACAGGGTATGCTTACCTGTAACTGTTGTTTGTAGAGCTCTTCCATGCAGGCACACATTGGGACTGTGCAGGCACAGGCCAGGTGCAGAGAAAGAATTTTCTGCTTTATGGGACTGAAAAGACTTTCCCCACTGAAATCAGTGGGAGGGAAGGGGAGAGGCACCATTTTTCCTCAGTTCCTCCTGAGCTACCAGATTAAAACCAGCACATGTAGAAATGAAAGAAAAGCTCATAGCAGAGCAGGAGAGAGGGAATGTGTGCCTACATAGAAGATCTCAATGAACAACAGTTACAGAGAAGTGCAACTCTGTTGTCATCATCGATCTTCTATGCAATCCCACATTGGGAGAATAACAAGCCAACTAACCTGGAAGTACGTATGAGCATTCTAGTCAGAAAGGGAGTACAAGACCGCATGCCCCACAGTGGATTCCTGTCTTGTTTTGATGTCAACAGCATAATGCTAGATGAAAGTCTCCAAGGAGAAGAACCATGTCCTGCAGTGAAACATTTCTCAGGAAAGCAGCTGAGGATGCTTGGGTCCTGGTGGAGTGGGTGCGAATCAATAATGAACATGGGACACTGGCATGTAGGTAACAAAATTTAGTAGTATTCACAATCCAGCATGATAAAGTTTATGAGGTAGCTGACCTACCCTTACGTGGCCCTATGCAACAAATAAAAAGGTTTAAATCCCTGTGAAAACCCCAAGTCCTATATAAATAATATAATAAAATTATGTAGATCTTGTAAGGTTCTTTCTTGCTTCTGTGGTGGGACTTGGAAAAAAAAATACTGGCAATTTGAGTGTTTGAGACACGTGGAAGTCTAAGACAACCTTAGGTTGAAAAACAACATTGGGTCTCAGAATTACCCTCTCCACAAAGAACTAGATGAAGGGCTTGTCAGAATGAAGCGCAGCTAATCTGCTGCCCCTTCTCACTGATGTAATGGCCACAGGAAAATAGGCCGTAGTAGATAGTAGAGGCATACAGCTCACCACCGCAGGCTTGAAGGGAGAAATCATGAGCTGGGCTAATACCAGAGATAAATTCCATTGGGGAACTAAGATTGGCTGGTGAAGGAAAAGGTTAGATAAGCTCTTGAGAAACTGTTTGTACAGGTAATGGGAAAATACCGAATTACTCTGGACAGGTTTGTGGAAAGCTGAGAAGGCAGGGATAAGCCTGATTTAGAGGAGGAGGAGAAGAAGAAGATCCAAAATGATGGGCAGTGGACAGTTAGATGGGAAATGGTCCCTTTGCAAAGTCCAGATTGCAAACCTCCTCTACTATTGGTGATATGACCTTCTAGTGGAGGGTTTATGGCCATTGCACAGTACACTAAGGGCATCATTGGAAAGACCTAAGGAGGATTCAGAGGCCAGGCAGCTAATCATAGCCTGGAAACATTGTGGTGGAGGACAGAACCTCTGTGTAACATGCTGTGTGCCTCTGAACTCCTCCTGTGACCAATCCCTTAGTAGGGAAAACCATGGTTGGCAAGACCAGAGAGAGAGAATCCGTGTGCAGTGAGTGCCATACACCTTGATTCTCAAAGGGGACATGTGCAAAAGTGGAATAGGAGGAGGAGGGAAGAGTAGAAAAAGGCATCATCCTAGGGGATACGGAAGGCATTGTTCCCTGCTTTGATGCAAAACTGGACATTTTCTCATTGTCCCTGGTGGCAAAAAGGTCTATGGATGGGTAACCCCATTGACTGACAAAAAAATAGGAGATATTTGTTCTCCAATGACCACTCTTGCTGTAGTAAGCCTATCCTGCTGAGCATATCTACAGCCTGGCCCAATGGATGGCCCGAAGAAGGACATTGTCTCACACTGCCCACTTCTAAACTGCTGTGGCTTCTGTGCACAGGGAAAGATACATGGCTCCACCCTGTTTGTTGATATAATACATGACTGTGGTGTTGTCCGTTTGTACTTATATGACCTTGTCTCAGAGGAGATCTGCAAAAAAAGTGCCAAACAAATTGTTCTCAACTTCAAAAAGTTTATATGCACATTTGATTCAGAGGTAGACCATGTACCATATGTGGATGACCCATACAGCCCACAATGGAAGCATTTGTAGTAGCAGTACAAGAAGGTAATTGTATACCAAAGGGAAACCCTTTTAATAAGTTCTCATCCAGAATCAACATTGTGCAACTTCGCAGTGTTTTAGCTGCTTAAATGACTCAGGTGTAACTATTTTAAGTTCTAAATTTAGTTTTGTGCCCATTTTCTGGTCTAGTTCTAATTTCAGTATAATTGTAGCTGCTTAAACTACTCAGGTGAAGCTAATTTTAGTTCTAAACAGGCTTAGAGGTTCTTGGCTAGTTTTACTGCAGTATAGGAAGGGTTAAATAGAGGATCAAGCAAAGGATAAGGATTCAAACTGAGGGGACAGGGCTAGCTTAAACTCAAATATCACTTTGAAACTTTTTACATCTATACATTAAAGTAATAACATCAGAGACTAGGGATAGTTCAGTTTGCAGATAAAGCTAAGGCAGGTTTTTATAACAGAAAAAGGAAAACAAATAACAAAACAAACTTCAGATAGTCTTTAAATACAGCTATGGCTTAAAACAAACAAACAAGGGGCCCAATTTTAAATTAAATCTAACATTTTAAGCTAATTCTCATATTCTTTAAAGAAGGGGTTTCTTTTTTCCTACAGGAAAACATGCAGTTTAGGGATGTGCATTTGGTTCATCTGAATCGAATGCACCCCCGAAAATGGCCCATTTGGGCCCCTTTCAGGCTGCTGTGGTCTGATTCAGATTCTCTGATCTGAATTGGCTTGCCGCCGAATTTCGGCTGCAATTTGGCCCCATTGAATCCTATGGGCCATTGAAGTCAATGGCAAAACATAGGGTATATTCTGGGGGATGGAGGAGATGGGGTTTGAGGGAGAGGCTCCAATCCTGTAGGGTAGCTGCTGGAGCCTGTTCCCAAGATACCCACCAAGTTTCAAGAACATTGAAAAAGGGGGTCCAATTATACGGGCCCCCAAGCAGGTTGCCCCCATTCCCTCCATTATTCTCTATGGTGGGAAAAAAGTAACTTGGTGGGTATCTTGGGGAGAGGCCCCAGCAGTCACCCTGCGAGTATAATGGGGCCGGAATTGACATTCGGCTGGCCAAAAGACTCCCCAATCAGCTTGTACTGCTGAAATTTACATTGGGGAGTCTTTTTGCCGGTCGAAATTGATTCTGCCTGATTCTGCCTATTCCGAATCGGGCTGATTTTTTTTTTTTTGCACACCCCTAATGCCGTTACATACCTGCAGTAACTGCTGAGGCTATTCAGCTAGAGGAGTCCCCTTTAATCCAAGCCTAGAAGGGCTAAACTAACATTTCAAATTAAATTAGCATTTGAAGTAAAAGGTTGCTTGAGAAGGAGAGGTGGTCTGAGCATCTCCCTTTCAGCATGACCTACTGGTAATCAACTAGAGGCTGACTCATTCATCCTGTTTTATTGGTTAACCCCCAATCAATATGATTGGCTCCAGTAGAGTTTTGGCCCAAGCTATTTATTTAGGGTTCCTATGAGGAGGTCCCAGCTCTGTGAGGTAGAAGGCCTGCTCCAGTGGTGAAGTGTGTGAGCTCCATTAACAAAGTGTGTGGAATGAGGAAATAAACAGGCAAGTTTAGCAAATTTGAGTGAGTTCATGGCACTAATCATGGACCTAATCTCTCCAAGTTCCTAACAGGGTAAGCAGACTTTCTACAAACAAATCCATATAAATAGGTCATTTATAAAAAGAGCAATTAAACAAAAAACAAAAAACCAATTATGGAGGTAGAATCTGTGCTCCTAACTATTTCACCAAATTGGTCCCAAGAGTTAGAGATTATGGTGCTTCACTCCTCCTAGAAGGGGACCAGTCTATCTAGAAAGAATGGTGGGGAATGTAAAGTCTATGACCAAAAAAGGGGAACAAACTTAACCCAGAAACCTAGGATCAAGAAACTAAAAAGGTAAGCCAAACTGAGTAGAGGGCCAACAATTAAAACTTTACACACACACACACATGTGTATTTATTTGTAAAGAATTAAAAAAAATATACCTCATATAAAAATTTCAAAATCATATATACACCCAAGGGCCAATGGACTTGACCTGATGTGTTTCAGCCTGTTTAGGCCTTCGTCAGAGGTCAAACGCAATGAACAAATTGGCCTATACCATAATATATAATACAATATAATTACAGAGCATGGCTACAAAATAGACCAGAAAAGAATTGTTCCAAAGTGAAATTGCTAGGCATAGAATGAAAGTATAAATGAAGCCTCCCAAGATCCAATCATATGTCAAATAATAATTCACTGATAATCATTTCTGGTCCAGAAAGTGCCTTTCAATAATTGTTTAGTTCAAGCCAAAGTGACCTCAGCAAGATTGTCCCTTTAGTGGAAAGAGGAATGAGGCATGTAGTGAGATTTATACTGCTGTGGTGCCTGAATTGTGACACCAAGAGATTTCATTGCCGGTTTCTCTTTATTTGGGCCAGAGTGTGATCGGTCTTTGAAGAGAACAGCTGGCAGCCCTCAAATAGTAGGTCTTCTACTCTGGCCCTGGTCTAGGGTGGTAAGGCAGTGTTACCCCTACCAGCTTTGATTTAGAAACTGAATAGCTGATTTTAGTTTCTGGGGGAAATTAGTCAAATGATAGGCCTCAGCGAGAGGTGGGGTAGTAAGCGCAGATCTGCTATCAGTTTTTATGGAAATAGTCTTTTTAAGACCCCTGGTTGAGTCAATAACCGGTCCAAATTGTAAAAGAAATTGATTTTATAAGAGGAAAATAATAATTAGGGTATTTACACTCAAATCAAAGATTGCAAGCATACAAGAAGAAACAAAAAGAAGTTAGCAGATTGATAGAGGGGTGGGAGGTTGGGTAATACTATACCTATCCAGATGTGCAGCGGTCCATTGCTGGAAAGGGAGGGGAACCAAAGTGTGGGGCTTGGGGGTGCATCTCTGCTGTAGGCTGCCTCAGAGTAACACGCCATGATGGCCATGCGTATTGGAGGGTATAGACATGGGAAAACAATGCAAACCAGTGGGAAACCTTGAGGGACTTGACCCAGGTGAAGACAAAAGATGACCTGGACCAATGAGGGGTCCCAGGGGGTGTGGTGCCAGGAGGGGTAGAACCTAGGTGTGACCAATGAGGTCTCAGAGGGGCAGAGTCTGGATTCACAGTAGCGATGATGGGATTAGCCAGGTGCTGGGTGGATGGGTTTGATGACCATTGATGGTCCTGCCACGGCAGATTGAATAGGTTCCCAGGTTTAGACAAAAGGTGGGAGATGAGACTCTGATTGGTGTCAGGAAGAATTTATATACATATAAATGCTACAACTGCATTTTAACAGACATACTAAAATATGGCTTATCTCAGTATCCTGAGGGAAGAAGCAGGATGGACAGTTGTGGAAACAAAGGATTTCCACATAGGCATAGGTTTCACACATAAGGGGTAGGTGAAGTTCTGAAGTCAGAAGGACTATTCGCCAGGTGGCCTCTGAGTAGCCTTTAGAAATGTAGACACTTTACCTGGTGGAACTGCCATTATTTCATATGCATACCTTGCTGGGTGGGACTGGAGGTTGGCTTCAAGGGCTGCCTTGTCCCACCTGAAAATGGAACCCCTTTTCCCAGAGCTTTGGCCTGCTCTGTGGTTCAGGCTGAGAATGCTTTCCTTGGCCTGACTTTGTGGGTCTCTGGTTCAGGTTAGAAGTGGGGTGCCCCATTATTGGGACTACCCAAGAGTGAGACAGTACCTCTGGGCTACAGCAGTTTGTCTCAGCCACATGTGTCTTTGCAGTATGATAGCAGAGTCCATGGCCCAAGCAGAGCAGATATGTTGGCCTGGATTCATCTGTTGCTCAGAAAGTTTCACTGTTTCCTCCTGTAAGAGTTTGACCAAATACCTCTTGTCTTCTGGAATAAGATCTAGATAGCCTGACATATGATTCTACAAAAACAGCTGATACACTGCCATTATGGCTTGATAGTTAGCTATGAGCATAGAAAGCACAAAGGAAGAATATGATTGGCAACCAATGCAGTCAAGCTTACATCCCTCCTTGTCAGTCAGTGCAGAGTGTGTCCCTTGTCTGGACCTAGTTTGCTCCTCTTCAGCAATGATAGAGGAGGGAGAGGCAAATAAGTGAACAAGAAAGGGCAATCTTCCTGTTTTCAATCTTCCATGATGTATGCAGGATGGTGGAGAGTTTTTCCCAAACTGGCATCACAAGGTCTAAAAAGTCCTCCAGCAAGGCAGACAACCAATGCAGGGGCCTCAGAATAGAGGGCATTGAGAATTTTACTTTTTGGTTTTGGGTTAGATATCCTAAGGTCCATATGAAGGAACTTGGCCATGCAAAGCATCGGTTGGGAATAGAGGTGCAAGTCCTCATTAGGTGAAATGGCTGAAGTATCTCCAACCACTTCATCTGGGGATGGATTAGACAGGAAGCCAGAAATGAGATCTGATGGGGGGGCATTAATCTGAATCTGATTAATGTTGGCTAGGAGCATCCAAAAATAAATGAGCTGAATGGAAATGAGCCAATGTTACCACAGGTACTGATGGCTGATATTGTTCATACTTATCCACAGATAGAGGATGGAGCATAAAGATACAGTTGCCAAGGAACTGATGGGTATGGAACAGACCACGGCATGGTTTGTGGTGGTTGTGCCTGTGGTGGCACCATGCACGGTCTCTTCAGAATCTGTGCGTAGGTCAGCTGAGCTGGGGGTATTTCTCCCTTGGAACAGGAATCCTATGGTTCCTAGAGATTAGGAGATGAAGTACAAGGGGGTGACAATGGAGCTGAAGCTTCCTCCTCAGAGACCATCAGAACCAAGGTTCTAGCAACGGAGCTGAAGCTTCCTCCTCCAGAATTATGATGTCCTCAGAGACCATCAGAACCAAGGTTCTAAGTTCTGGGTCTTTCCTATGGGGAGGCTTTGGAGTCTTGTGCCCATGTTTTGATTTTATCTTAGCTTTCTTGGGTTGAGGTTCTGGCATAGTCCGTTGAGACAATAACAGAACCAGTAATCAGAACTGGTGCTGAGATGGGTCCGATGATAGAACTGATCTTACAGAAGACACTGATTCCAGATGTGAAGACCTCTCCCACACAGCAGATTGCTTGGCTGCCTGCATATTGGAGATGTTCAAGACTTTTTCCTACAGGGCTGCCTTAAGTCAGAGAGCCCTGTCACTGCATGCCTTCAGGGTGATGTGCTGACAGTGGTGTCAAGACCCCACATTATGAGACTCTCAGAGACACAATAGACACAGAGAACGTTCATAGGTCTGTGTCATTTTTGTGCCGCATTGGGCATGTTTTTTTTTTAAAATACAGAACATTGGGCCATCAAAGTCAATGGGAGAAACAGTCTGAAGACCCAAAGAACAGAAGAGAGAAACACTGAAGCAGCTAGAGATATAGAGCTAGAAGAAAACCATCTTCTCCTAATGGCAGTGAACAAGGAACTGAGGGGAAATGGTGCCTCTCAATGCATCTATTTCAGTGGGAAGGGGCTCCTTTTCAGTCATATAGAGCTAGAAAATTCCTTCTCTACAGCCATCCTGCCCATGCGCAGTCCCACTGTGAAACTGCTTGAAAGATCGACAATGAATAGGGGGATTTTTAGAAAAAAATTTACAACAAGGAGAATGAAACCATTACCATATTGAAACAACAACCCCATTAATGTGTGCCATTAATTCCACAGGCCAAAACATCTCCCTAGTAGACTTTAAATTTTGTGGAACAGGTACTCTGATTATACAGTACATTTTTGACATCCTTCATTCAGGGCAGTGTACATCATTCTACCTTCTTCCATTTTATCTTCAGAATAACCCTACGAGATTGTTTAAGCTGAGAGACAGAGAGAGTGCCTAAGGTCATCCAGCAAACTTCAGGGAACAGCGGGGATCTGAACATGAGTTGAGTTTATATCTGGTCCACAAATGAAGGATAGTCATGCTGCTGTCCCACTTTTAAGTCCTGGATAACGAAGTAGGAGAAAGCTTGGCCTGTAAAGAGGAGATCTGAACATGACTACAAGAGGATGGAGACATCTCTCGTGAAGCTACCTCAGCAGCTAAGCCTAATGTAGAGCATGAAGACAAGTCTGAAAGTTTTAAGGACCACCATCTCCCGTATGAACCTACCTGCCCACTCCAGTCATCTTCAGAGGTCCTGCTTTGAGTGCCCTTGCCACCTTAGACTAGATGGGTTGCAACCAGAAAAGGGGCCTTCTTGGTTGTGGCACCAAAACTTTGGATTCCCTCTCCAGGGAGATTCATCTGTCTCCCTTGATAATTGTCTTCCACCAGTAGGTGAAGACTTTTGGGGTCTGCTTGGCATACACCGGGTAACTGTTATTGGTGTTCTCCCTGGTCTTTGCTGTTTATATGTATTTATTGAATTCCTGTATATATAATTTATTTGAAATGTTTTTAATGTTGAAATGTTTTTGTGTTTGATGTTTGCCACCTCGGGTAGAAAGGTGGCATAGAAACGTTCTAAATAACTAAAAATAAATAAACTTGACAAAGCTTTTGGTTGAGAGCATAATTATGGTGACAGGTAGACAAGTCTTTCCTATTCAGTAGACATACTCCACCCAGCAAGTTACAACAGATGTGAAAGACCCATGCAATCAGCCCTGTTTCCATGGTTGTATCATGCACACTCAGACTCCAGCACCATGGGATTGCAGCAGAGAAAAGAAGCCCCAACAGGACTGTGTATGAAAAGGACCTAATTAGTTCCAGCTCCTATGTGAGTTTCTCCCAGCAAACTGAGCACAGTATGGTATGGGGACAAAGGGACGATTGCATCTCAATGTCACTGTCACTGGTGCTGGTACAATTACACAGCACTCCAAAGCACAATGGTCCACTAATTAGGGAATAACATATTCTGAACAACGTGCAAAACTTATTGCTGCCTGAGTGCTGAGAGTATATAAAAATGCTCTCAAAGCAGCATCTTCCATAGCGGAAGTTATCTTTCTATACCCTATGCAATATACAAAGAATGAATTGCATATTTGTTGCAATGTCAACAATGCCCTCTGGAAAGGCTCCAGTTTGCTGACTTCCTATGAGAGCTGTATTCAGAGTGATTTTTATACTGCCTGGGTGATCAAATTCCTCATCAATTTCTGAGTGTTTACTGAGTTTGATAAAGTAGCAGTGAATCACAAATCTGGAAATTAATTTGCTGAAATCTGTGATGCATGGAATATTGTTTCATTTTAGAGCACGCAAATGATGTTTGAGGTAGTAATCTAGAGCACTATGGACAAACATTTCCTTATCTGTCTGGGGATATAAAACTGGTAATGTTGTGAGCTTTGTATTAATTTGGCTTCTAAAGTAAAACAGCAACAAGAATTAATAAACATTTACAACCTGTTGTTGATTTAGGCCAACAGCTTGCTCAATGTCTTTGAAAGGAATACTAAATCAATGGGGCCATTCAGACTTCTCCTTGTGCAATGTTTTTATTGGAACAAAAAGTATAAAGACACGTTCAGTAAAAAATGTCAAGCTCAAAAATGCATGCCTGTGGAGCATTATTTGGACATGATTAGCTCACAAATAGTCAAATGAGATTGCTGGTATTCTTTTGAAACATGCAATTACTTAACACAAATATAGCACAATATTAATTTCTTACATGGTCTGAGGGAAAAGCTTTGGCTTCCATCAGGATTTTATAGCGATTTGTGGTTGGCTTAAAGAAAGACAGCTGTAAAAAAACAACAACAACCAGTGGGTTAAAGTTTGTATCTAAATGGAACTTTAATCAGCACATTCACAACATAACAATCCACATTGCAAATTTCCCTCTTTTGGGGCCTTCCAAATCTGAGGTAACAAAGGTAATGAGTGGGCACAAGTTCTTTTCAAATGTAGCTACATTTCTCTGGAACATCCTCCCTGTCCCTCCAGAAGACTTTCCTTTGGTATCCCTACTGTTGTCATTCAGGCCTTGCCTTTTTATTTTGGTTTTAGTATGGCTGATTTCTTCCTTTAGTTTTTCTGCTAGCCTGATATGCTGTTCCATTGTGATTGCTGTTAAAGAGAAATTTTAATCAGTTGTTTTTTGGTTTTTTTGTAGTCAATGCTTAATTCTGTTGCTAGTGATAATCATTGATATTATTTGGTGAGGAAATAGAGTTTCAGTGCTTGGAAAACCTATGGACTAAGGATATTAATGTAAATTTAAAGAAGTGGAAGGCACTTTTTATTCTATGTGGTGGACCTGTATCAAGATGGAAATATACTGGGAAAATATACATGAAGAGATCCAAAATATTTTTTTAAAAAACAAATTCCCAATGAAGCCAGAGACTATGTTATTGGGAATTCTGCCAGACAATATAGAAAAAAAACCTCATAAGACCTACTTAGATATATACTGCCAGCTACCAGAGTAACATTTGCAATGAAATGGAAGACAGAAAAATGTCCTACAATAGAGATCTGGAAAGTATGCAACAATGGCCAAACCAACTAATTATATAAACAGGAGACCATTGAAAGAATTTCTGCAGAAATGGCAAGTTTACTACTCATATTATGGGAATAGTTAAATTTCTTGATTCTTGAAATTATCTGAATTTTATATTAAAGGTGATGAAGATAGTGATTATACTTTTAATCTTTTTATTTAGTATTCCACTAGCATTTAAATATTTAGTAAGTATAAGACCTAGAATCTTACAAATGATTAAGATAATATCCAGGTTTTAAGGACAGTTTAAACTTAGCACAGAAATGTGTTTAATTATTAAAGATGTAACCTTTTTTATTGTTATTAGTTTGTAGATAATATTAGGAAAGTTTTTGTTTATTCCTTTAAAGAGAGAACTCATTACAGAACGTTGAAACAATGATGTTTTAATATCTGCTTCCATATTTGAAATATGTATTTTACTAATACAGTTGATTTTACTTGTAAAAGGTGAAAGATTTATGTAATCTGAAGAGAAACCAGCCATCTTTTTCATTTATTATGTTCTTGCTTTTCACCTGAGCTAGGCCATCTGGCCTGCAACGGGAAAAGGCACACAGAATGTCAGAATGTCATCATAGGAAGAAGGCAGGAGAATTTAGAAATAATATTTCTATACACCCCCTTTTCCCTTCTGTATACCACTTTTTCCTGAGAAAATATTTTTAAAACCCCTAATCATGAAAATCATTGATATTATTGAAACAAAGTTTGCTCACTGCTTTACAAAAATATATTGGAAAAGCATGATGTAAATATTGTTAATAAATGCATAAATAAAGCATAGTGCAGTATGGCTATGAATAGCTAATGCAGAATTCTGGAGACCTTCTCATGTCAGTCAAGGCAAGTAATGTACTCAGCATCTTTCCACAAATTTTCCAGTGTGAGAGACAGCAAACTGTATGAGAGAAAGCAAAGGCTTGGATTCCACTGAAAATCTCTGCTGATAAAATGATTTCCATCGGCAGAGCATGACTTCTGTACTTCCCCCTCCTGCTGCAGCCCAAATCACTCCATGCTGCTCCTGGGGACCAGGGCCATGTCGTCCTCCCTCTGGAACAGCACAGGAGAGAGTCAGCAGTAGGGGTGGATGGAAATTGTCCCCACCAGTGACTGTGCAAGTGATTGGGAAGATCCAATATGTTTAGATTAGAGCAAGAGAGCACATCACCCACAAGTAACTATTTTCCACAACATGCTCACTCCCCTGTTACCTAATGGTCCTAAATCTAAACCCCTTTAAAGGATAACCAGAGGATCCAAATTACTGAATAATGAACAGCTTATTGAATAATGATAGATAAGGTATTTAATGAATAGACAAGGAATTATGGTAAGCATTAGTTGCCTTGTAAGGCAATGTAGTGTACATGTAATCATTTTTTTTCTGAAGAGGTCATATTCCATCTAAAGGTAAAGGTTCCCTTGCTCGAAAGCCAGTTGAATCCGACTCTAGGGCTGCGGTGCTCATCTCCGTTTCAAAGCCGAAGAGCCAGCGCTGTCCGAAAACGTTTCCATGGTCATGTGGCCGGCATGACTAAACACCAAGGTGCACGGAACGCTGTTACCTTCCCACTGGAGTGGTACCTATTTATCTACTTGCAATTTCTTGCTTTCGAACTGCTAGGTTGGCAGGAATTCCATCTAAAGGAACTGATAAAAATAGTTTTAAACAGTTCATATGATAATGGTATACATGAGCCTTCTAAAGAATTATCTTAAATATTATCTTTAAGTGACCTCATGAGCAGTGGGATGCCTTGATCTTAAAGTATTAGTACAAACAATTAATATTATCTTTTTAATTTTTTAGATGTAAAACATCTGAAGTCAAGAAGTTGGAATCATTGAATTTCATATTATATATAAACTTTTCAGTTATCATGTTTTTGAGAGGAAAATAAGGGCTCTGGTTTAAAAATGTATAGACAGCAAATTAAGAAAGCATTGTGCACACAAAAAGCAATATTCTGATCCTTTATTACAGAAATATGACACAAGTTTTTTGCCACTGTCTGTGATAGGACACTTCAGTAGGCTTGGGGAAAGGGAGGAGTAAAGAGATTTGGGAAAGCAAGAGCTGAAATGATGGTTTTTTAAGTTTATGATAATGAGTGGTTTGTTTGAAGCTAACCATTAATGCTACTTCTGATTCTGTTTACCAAACCTGACAGATTCAAGGTGTTGAAGAATTTGGGGTGTGGTCCCCAGGTATTCTGTAAGGAATAGCTAATTCCTCCCCTCCTCTATGGTCAGCAAGGGTTAATAAGTACAACTTGCTTTTCTTACAAAACAGTTTCATTAACACCTGTGGGCCTTTAGGTATGTCTTAGCTCTGTGCAAGGTCAGCTCCATTCTGAGGAGAAGTAAGGAACTGGTTTCAGGAGGCACATTTTCATATTAACAGAAATGTTGTGTGCTAATTAAAGGAGCAAGGAGCTGCGGTGGCTCAAGTGGTTAAGACGCTGAACTGCAGGCTGTGGAAGGTCGGTAGTTCAGCAGTTCGAGACCCGAGTGCCGCATGACGGAGTGAGCTCCCGTCTCTAGTTCCAGCTCCTGCCAACCTAGCAGTTCGAAAGCAAAAATTGCAAGTAGATAAATAGGTACCACTTCAGTGGGAAGGTAACAGCGTTCCATGCACCTTGGTGTTTAGTCATGCTGGCCACATGACCACGGAAATGTCTTCGGACAGCGCTGGCTCTTCGGCTTTGAAACGGAGATGAGCACCGCAACCCTAGAGTTGGATTCGACTGGCTTTCGAGCAAGGGAACCTTTACCTTTAATTAAAGGAGCACTCTCGCTATAGTTGTGGGGTGAAGGGCTTTTGGCCCCTGTGGCTTTGGGAAGTCATTAGGCAATGGGTACCACTACCACCTTTTCTTTTGGATCTTTGCTTGTCAGAATGCCAGAATGATGAATGTGTGGAAATAGTAATTAAGGCACTGTATTTCGTCTATGTCTAAGATTTATGCCTAGCCAGACTAAAGAGGCGAACTTTTAAGTATTAGTCTGAAGGGGTTTATTTCGTTGTGTGTTTTTTTTGCAGAGAGCCTGACAACTGTATCCTAACTGGTTGAAGCTATGGATGCCAAACAACATTGGCCTTCCCTGCCCTAGTCTGCCTCAGCTTGTGTTGCTCCATGCACTTTATTAAATTGTTCCATCAACAGACGTTTTACCCACCTTTTGGTAGGCCAGCCCTTGGGCACATATACAACATGCACCAAGGAGCTTTATTTGCTCACCATCATGTACTCTGTTATAGCTGTCATAGGTTTAAACTGTATATATCGTGTATTTAGACTGTTTATCCTCTTGTTGTGACCCACCCTGAGCCCACTTGCATGGGAGAGATAGAAATTTCAAAAATAAATATGCTTAGAACTACCAAAAGCAAGTAGCAGTTCATATGTTGAAGAATTCACTGCCAAAAAGTGTAAGGTAAAGGTAAAGGTAAAGGTTCCCTTGCTCGAAAGCCAGTCGAATCCGACTCTAGGGTTGCGGTGCTCATCTCCGTTTCAAAGCCGAAGAGCCAGCACTGTCCGAAGACGTTTCTGTGGTCATGTGGCCGGCATGACTAAACACCAAGGCGCACGGAACGCTGTTACCTTCCCACCGAAGTGGTACCTATTTATCTACTTGCAATTTCTTGCTTTCGAACTGCTAGGTTGGCAGGAGCTGGAACTAGAGATGAATGCCAGAATGGCAAAATGACAAAAAGGCCATGACTTCCTCCTCTACTTGTGAAGATGTGGCATTACAGTCCTACTGAAATCAATGGACTTAGTGCCAAACTAGACGTTACAGTGATGACAGATTTGAACCGTGGATGCCACTATTTTAGGGAAGTATTTGAAATGCTGCAAGGGCCAGATCCTGATTGGCTATTTTGATACTTGAAAAGGTGCGTGGTGGGTGACCAAGATTGCCTGGTTCCCCCCTGTCACTAGAATTGCGTCCTCACTGCATTTTCTAAATGGCCGTATTCTTTTCTAAAATGGTAGTGGTGACTAGTGGTTGAGCTTGTGGCTACTGGCCTTTGGCTGAGGTAGCGGGCGTCCACATATGCCCCCCCCGAGGTTGCAATCTCCCACCTACTGATAACGAGCCATACCTAGTTACATCAATGGGCCGGATTCTCCCTACAGCAAGCATGACTACTGATTTTATATGTTTTAATGTGTTTTAAATTTTATTGTATTTATTAAAATGTTGTAACTTGCCCTGAGCCCGTTTACGGGATGGGCGGGATATAAACGTGAAAAATAAAAATATTGTAATGCCTACTTTGCCCCTTAGTCTTAAACACCTCTGCATAGGATTGTACTATAAAGGAGCATGACAGCTGGAAACAGATTCTGGACCAGGCAGACGTTGGCCAGATCCAGCCAGGCAATTCTTATGCTCTTATTACTTACCAGTAGGAGATGTAAATTAACTGTCAAGCCATTCATTAAAGCTACTTCTTCTTTATGAGCCCCTGAAAAGCAATAACACAGATGTCTTTTTGGTTTGTTTATCCTGTCAAGGTCTGTTCCAATGATGTGCAAACCCAAAGCTATGGCTCTTAGTCAATGTCTCCCTAATGAATGGAAGGTAAATACATGTTTGATGTGTCACCACAGAGAGTTTTTTTTAAAGTTCTCCTCTCTGGCTCAGTGTAGCACTTTGACAGGAAACTATTTATTTTTACAGGTCTGTTGTGTCACATAAAGCAGATAATGAAGTAGCAGCAATTTCTTTCTTGCACTCTACCTTTTGATTTGTTTTTATCATTAACACCTTTGACAAAATCAGCAATGGTGTGATTTTGCGATTAAATGTATCTCCCCCATAAAGACCAAATTGTAATAGGACCAATCATCTAGTTTTAAGTGGTCATAGTAGTGTCAAGTTAAAATGTATCCTTAATAAAAACTAAGAGACTTTGCCGGACAATTATTCAAACCATCATAATATCAGACATAAAATCGGTTTGCAAAAGAAAATGATCAGAAGCAGCTGAGCTATCAAATTCAACTAAGGATACTGTACTTTGGGGTAAAATAAAATAAATGACAATGGAAATAATTGACCCAACAAATGGATTTTTCCAATACATTTGCAATGATGCAGTACTCTCAGTGTGAAATATTTTATATATTTTTATTTGCTTTAGACATTTTTACATCACTTTTCTCCATAGTGTATAATCCAAAGTGGCATACAAAAATACCTAAATACAAATTAATCCAACAAAATACTGTTTAAACAGGAAAAAAGAGGATGCAAAATAGTCCTTTTCAAGGAAGAGATTTGTTATGTTCTCAAGACATTTCTTGAGAACCCAGAGGGTGGTCATATCAGTCAATGCCTAAGGAAAGAAAAGGGACAGAAAAATTAGGAATGGAAGAGTATAAATGGGGAGGGGAAAATCGTCAACATTTGGGTCTGAATGAAGAATTAAAAAAAAAGAATGTTGAACTCTAACATGTCCAGTGAAAGGATATAGAGAAACAGAAAGGAAGTGAGGATTAAGTTCTTTGTAAAGTTAAATTGCCCTGACCTGGATAGCCCAGGCTAGCCTGATAATGTTAGATTCTCCCTTTCTCACAATACAAGAACTCGTGGGCACTCAATGAAATTGCTGAGTGGTCGAGTTAGAACGGATAAAAGGAAGTACTTCACGCAAAGAGTGATTAACACATGGAATTCACTGCCACAGGAAGTGGTGGTGGCTACAAGCATGGACGGCTTCAAAAGGGAATTAGATAAGCATATGAAGCAGAGGTCCATCAGTGGCTATTAGCCACAAGGTATAGATAGGGGCTCTGGGGCAAGTGATGTTCTGTCTTCTTGGTGCTTGGGGGGGTCAACAGTGGGAGGGCTTCTAATGTCCTGGCCCCACTGGTGGACCTCCTGAGGGCACCTGGTATTTTTGGCCACTGTGTGACAGAGTGTTGGACTGGATGGGCATTTGGCCTGATCCAACATTGGCATCTCTTATGTTCTTAAAAACTAAGCAGGGTCAGTCCTTGTTAGTGTTTAGATGAGAGACCACAAAGGAAGTGTAGGGTTGCTATACAGAGGCAGGCAATAGCAAACCACCTCTGAATGTCTCTTGCCTTGAAAACCCGTACTTGGTCACCATAAGCCACTGTGACTTGATGGCAAAGCAAATAAATAAATAAATAATAGTTAAATTAATTCCAAAGAAGGAAGTGAAAAAGCCGCAGCATTTATGGGGGTAAAGAGAAGAAAAGCCAAATATATATTTCTAAAGCAAGAAAGCAATAAAAACAAAGAATTTAGATACTAATTCTGCTTCCTTTCTCTCTCACATGAGGTACTTCAAAGCTCCCACAAACACAGGGAATTGCAGTATGATAGACAGGCATGGAATCATGACATTTCCCACTGTTTGGATAAGAGAACAAGAAGTTGCTGTGGCGACTGCTTGAAATCCAACCATGTGGGGACACAGAGAGGACTGGTGACTGCACACAATGAACCAGTACAAGTATCTGGTTCTTCAGACAATGAACAGGGTGCTCAGGCTGTTTATCCTGATCAGGACCAGACTGACTTCACCTCAGCAAGGGGTGGAAATGGTAGAAATTACTGGGCACATTATTGCAGCCTGAAGATCGAGAGAGGGCTCAGCCTGGTGCTGCAAGCCCATTGCCACGTGTATAACATTTCAGAAATAAAATCAGGGCTATTTTTGGGCAGGAACGCACAGGAACGGAGTTCCAGCTGGCTCCCGAGTTGGCCACGCCCAGCAGGAACTCATTAGCATAATAGGCCACACCCAACAGCAGAAACTCATTAGGATTGGCTACATTAGGGGTGTGTAGCCTAACATGCAAAGGGTTCCTGCTACAAAAAAGCCCTGGGTTTTGACAACAAAGAAAGTAAATAGACTAAGAAGCAAAAGGTGGGTGTGGCTGGATGACCACACTTCTGGTAACGTAAGGGTGTGGCCTAATAGGCTAATAAGCTGCTATCTCAGCTTATGCTAATGAGTTTCTGCTGTTGGGTGTGGCCTATTATGCTAATGAGTTCCTGCTAGGCTTTTTCTACAAAAAAAGTCCTGAATAAAATAAACATTTTATATCATCATAACTCATGAAATAATATGTTTAGAGTGAGATCAGTAGTGTGTGTGGGGGGGTCCCATGTTACTAGAAGGTATGTACGAGTATTTGTTTTAAACTATTTTAGTTCTACCTATTTTCTCTGGCAACTTTCCAATTTTCTTTTATGTCTATTTTAGACCATTTCAATATCACACACCATGTTCATGCCATTTCTACTCAACTGAGACAAAAAAAAAGGTGCCAATCATAGAGGCAATACTTCTATAATTAGTAGGGTCAGGAAAATATATGACAGCAGTTTCATCATGAGTACAAGGAAACCAAAAGAAACTGGAACTTTTGAATCAAACCTGTATGTTCATGACATTCAGTTACATGCCTACTTTGACCTGAGCATAGAGAAATACTTTGGGAGGGTGGAGAGACCACTCCGCAGCCGAAGTAATAATAAAAATGAAATCAAAAACCTAAAAATAAGGTTTCAAAATGTGCACTCAGAGGCTAGTGAATACTGATGTCACATTCCACACTTCACCTACAAAAACATGAGAGCCAAGGGAAGAATCTTATTTTCTCAGTAACAAAGTATTGTAGTTCATGTTTGGACAATGTGATATCCCCTTGAAGAAAAATATCTGAAACATATTTAACAAAGGGGTAACAACAACATATTTTATGTACACAAACGTATTTACGACAAACAAAAATGATGGTGGAAATGCTTTTATCAAGAGAAACAGAGCTTTGTTTGAGGCAAGCTACACTCACCAAACATGCAGCTGGATTGATGGTGCCTATTAAGAAATCAACCCTGACAGTTCCCTGGAAGGCCAGATAATGAAACTGAAGCTCAAATACTTTGGCCACCAAATGAGAAGGGAGCACTCACTGGAGCTTGTGTTTCACCTTCAGCTTCCTTTTTATTATTCATCACACTTTTGTAAAGTCCTCTCTTTTGAAATCAAATAAAATTTTGGATTTTAGGGATAACTTTCCTTTGATCTAAATACTGAACTTCATAGCACTGTGGTCACTGTTACCTTGGGATAACAACCTCTACATCTCTCACCAGGTCTTGAGACCTGTTCAGAACCAAGTTTAAGATCACTACCCCTCTGGCTGGCTCCATGACCAGCTGTTTCAGTGCATAGTCATTTATGATGCCTAGGAATCTCATTTCTACAGCATGTCTCAAGCATACATTTACCCAGTCAATGTGAAGGTAGTTAAAGTCTCCCAGTACAATAACATTATCTGCTTTAGTCACTTTCCTTATTTCCTTCTCCATCTGAAGATCAGCTTTAAGGATTTGATCAGGTGGGTGATAGGATACCCCCACTTTTAAGTAACCCTTAGGGCCCAGTATTCCCACCCATATCATTTCTGTTGGGCAGTTAATTCCCAGATGTTTTCCAACTTCTTGGATGCTATGCCCTCTTTGATGTACAATGTAACACCCACAACAGCTCATCCCTCCCTATTTTGCCTATAGAGTTTATACCCAGGAATGACTATATCTCATATAATTTCTTTTAAAAAATGGTGTCACATTTGCTACTCTTCTGTTACAGTAGCTGAAATTAGTGATAGGTTACATATACGGGTTAGTAGATTAAGAACCAAAAGTAAGATCCAGCTCCCCCATCTTGGCTCAAAGACTTATAGTGTTGGCATTTAGACACCTACCCTGTGTATCCCTCTTCAATAATTTTCACCTCCCTCAGCCCCTTAGTCACCAATATGACCCTCAGTTGCCATCGTGCCCTCACTCCCAAGTTCTATTACACTCCTATCAATATTGCTCTGAGTGTTTATGCAATCATCCTTTTGGACTGACTTGTCCCGGCTGGGAGGCTCCCCAGGACCTGTTGATCCCCCCCCCACTGCCAGGATTAGTTTAAAAGATGCTCTGACACCTTTTTGATATTAGTCACCAGCAGCCTGGTTCCCTTTTGGTTCAAGTGAAGCTCATCACATTTATACAGGTTCGGCTTGTTCCAGAACATTCCTCAGTGCCTAACAAGTCTAAACCCTTCCTCCCGGCACCACTTTCTCATCCAAGCATTAAGACACCTGATTTGTGCCTGTCTCGTTGTGAAACTGACAGCACTTCTGTGGATGCTACCTTTGAGGTCCTAGCCTTTAACTTTCTGTCTAGTAACCTAAATTTTTCCTCCAGAACTACAAGACTAAATTTCCCAATGTCATTGGTGCCAACATGTACAACATGTACCAACACTATCTATCAACCGATCTAGACAGCATGTGATGTCTACAACCTATCAGCACAAGAATGGGACTAGTCTGGTAAGTCCCTGAGGATCTCTTCCCCAAATCCCTATCTCTCTGCCTCAGCTTCTCCAGGCCAATGACTCTAGCCTCAAGGGAATGAACCTGCTCCCTGAGAGCCAAGAGCTCCATGCAGCAGGCACACACCCACGATTTCTACCCAGTAGGTAGATAATTGTACATATGGTACTCTCTGAAAAACACTGGATAGCCTCCGCTCCATAACTGGTTAGTGGTTTAAAGGTACCTAGAGTGATGCAGGGTCCTCATGCCTTGTCCCCAAGCTAAGAGCCACAGCCCTTTGACTCTTACGAAAGGCTCACACGTTTGCCTAGGAGGAGCCTTACAGTTTAGAGGCCAATAACTCCCACCTTCCAGCAGTAACAGCAGGGGGTGGGGCCTGCAATCAGC
>NW_015162680.1:0-3707 GCF_001447785.1 Gekko japonicus
CCCGCCCCCACTTGGCAGCCCTATTTTTATGCCAGCTGCTCTAAACTGCGGTGCCCCCAGGACAATAATTGAGGCAGACGCTGGGGCCAGGCTGCACCCCAAAACAATCTTTGGACCACCCCAACTGACATATCACCACACCCTGGAGACTGTCCCCTGCAAGATGACATACAGTGATGCCTGGTCCAAATACTGGTTTTGGAGCCACAAGCTTCTATTCAGAGTGCCTCCCAGAGGCCTGTATTTCAAAGAAGATTTGAATAAAGGACCCTCTGTACCCAAAATGAGGTTTTGTTGGGATTCTTTTAAGTAAGTCAGCAGAGTAAGTAAGAGACTGAGTCCATGGTGTGTATTAAAATATAAAAGTTTACTATAAACCTAACATGGGAAAAAGGTACACAGGATATAAAATAACAAAGAGCTAATATGGTCACGCAGGCAGACACTGGGGCCAAGCTGCACCCCAAAACAATCTTTGGACCTCCCCAACTGACATATCACCATGCTCTGGAGACTGTCCCCTGCAAAAAGACATGACCTTCTATTTGGAGTTCCTCCCGGAAGATTTGAATAAGGAAAGGGGGAAACCTTTTCCAGTGCACAGACAGCCCCCCAGACTCAAACGATACATCACCTTCAATAATACAGCATCTAATTTAAACATGTAGACTGGTACGAAAGCTTGCAACACACCCCGATGCCAATTTTGCTGCCGCATACACCCAGACAACATACCCCTAACCCTTGGGTTAGCGTTATTATGGTTAGGGTTATTAGGGTTAGGGTGAGGGTTTTTAGGGTTAGGGTTATTAGGGTGAGGGTTAAGGTTAGGGTTGTAATGGTTAGGGTTAGGAATTAGGGTTAGGGATAGGGATTATCCTGATGGTGGACCTCCTGATGGCACTGGTATTTCTGGCCACTGTGTGATACAGAGTGTTGGACTGGATGGGCCTTTGTGTTATTAGGGTTCGGGATGAAAGCTAGGATTAGGGTTATTTAGGTTAGGGTTAGTGTTAGGGTTATTAGGGTTAGTGTTAGGATTGTTAGGCCTAGGGTTAGGGATTAGGGTTAGGGTTCGCCAGTTTGGTGTAGTGGTTAAGTGCGCGGACTCTAATCTGGGAGAACAAGGTTTGATTCCCCACTCCTCCACTTGCACCTGGCTGGATGACCTTGGGCAAACCGTAGTTCTGATAAGAGCTGTTCTTGAAAAAGAGCCGTTTCTGTCAAGAGCTCTCTCAGCCCCACCTACCTCACAGGGTGTCGGTTGTGGGGAGGGGAAGGGAAAGGCGTTTGTTAACCGCTCTAAGACTCCCTTGGGTAGTGAAGGGCGGGGTATAAATCCAATCTCCTCCTCTTTTTCTTCTTATTTGAGTTAGGGTTAGGATTATTAGGGTTCGTTTTAGGGATTAGGGATAGGGTTAGGGATTAAAATTAGGGTTAGGGTTATTTGAGTTAGGGTTAGGGTAAGGATTATTAAGGTTAGGGTCAATATTATTAGGTTAAGGAATTAGGGTTATTAGGGTTTGGGTGGTTAGGGTTAGAGGTGGGGTTAATAGAGTTAGGGTGGTTAGGGATTAAAGTTAGAGTTAGGGTTACTTAGGTTAGGGTTAGCATTAGGGTTATTAGGGTTAGTGTTAGGGTTATTAGGATTAGGGTTAGTGATCAGGGTTAGGGTTATTAGTGTTAGGGTTAGGATTAGTAGAGTTAGTGTTAGTGTTAGGGTTGTTAGGTTTAGGGTGCTAAGGGTTAGGGTTGGAGTTATTAGGGTTAGGGTTATAAAGGTTAGGGTTAGCGTTATCATGGCTAGGGTTAGCATTGTTATGGTTAAGGATATTAGGGTTAGGGTGAGGTGTTTTAGGGTTAGGGTTATTACAGTGAGGGTTAGGGTTAAAGTTGTTAGGGTTAGGGTTAGGATTACTAGAATTAGCATTAGGGTTAGGGATTAATGTTAGGGTTAGTGTTTAGGGTTAGGGTTATTAGGGTTAGGTTTAGGGATTAGGATTATTAGGGTTAGGGTGGTTAGGGTGGTTAGAGTTAGGGGTGGGGTTATTAGGGTTAGGGATAAAGGGTTAAGAACATGGTTAGGGTTGTTAGGGTTAGGGATAAAGGGTTAAGAACATGGTTAGGGTTATTAGGGTTAGGCTTATTAGGTCTAGGGTTAGGGTTGTTAAGGTTAGGGTTATTAGGGTTAGGGATAAAGGGTTAAGGGCATGGTTAGGGTTATTAGGGTTAGGTTTGTCCTAATTAGGATTAGGGTTATTAGGGTCAGGGATTAGGGTTACGGTTATTAAAATTAGGGTTAGGGTTACGGTTATTAAAATTAGGGTTAGGGTAACTAGTGTTGGGGTTAGGGTTTAGGGTTTGGGGTTAATGTTAGGTTACAGGTTATTTCGGTTAGGATTATTAGGGTTAGGGTTAGGATTATTTGGGTTAAGGTTATTAGGGTTAGGGTTAGGATAATTAAAATTCGTGTTAGGGTTATGTATTAGGGCAAGGGTAATTAGGGTTAGGGTTGTTAGGTTTATGGTGGTTAGGGTTAGGGTTGATTAGGGTTAGGGTTAGGATTATTAGGGTTAGGGATTAAGGTTAGGGTTATTAGGGTTAGGGATTATAGTTAGGGTTAGTGATTAAAGTCAGGGTTAGGAGTATTAGGGTTAGGGTTATGAGGGTTAGGGTTCTTAAGTTTAGGGTGGTTAGGGTTGGAGTTTTTAGGGTTTGGGCTATTAGGGTTAGGGTTAGCGTTATTAGGGCTAGGGTTGGCATTATTATGGTAAAGGTTATTAGGGTTAGGGTTATGGGTTAGGGTTATTAGGGTTAGGGTTCGAGAAAGGGTTAGGGTTATTAGGGTTAGGGATTAGGATTTTGGTTATTAAAGTTAGGGTTACTAGGGTTAAATTTAGTGGTATTAGAGTTAGGATTATTAGGGTTGGGGTTAGGGTTATTTCGGTTAGGTTTAGGGTTAGGTTTTGGATTATTAGGGTTAGTGTTAAGGTTATTAGGGTTCTGTTTAGGATTATTAGGGTTAGGGTTAGGATTATTAGGATTAGGGATTAGGGTTAGCATTAGGGATTAAAGTTAGGGTTAGATTTATTTGGGTTAGGGTTAGCATTAGGGTTAGGGATTAAAGTTAGGGTTGTTTGGTTTAGTGTTAGGGTTATTAAGGTTAGGGTTAGGATTATTAGGTTTAGGGTTAGGGATTATGGTTAGGGTTATAAATGTTATGTTATAGGGATTAGGTTAGGGTTAGGGTTAGGTTATTAGGGTTACAGTTATTTGGGTTAGGGTTATTAGGGTTAGTGTTGTGGTTAGGGATTTAAGTTAGGGTTGGTTTTATTTGAGTTAGGGTTATGGTTTAGAGTTAGGGTTAAGGTTAGGTGGGCAGGCTGGGGAAGAGTTAGATTTAGGGTTAGGCAGGCGGGCCAGGGAGAGTCCGCGGAACTTGGAGGTGTATGAAGTTTGGGGGGAGTCCAAATCTTATTTTGGGGTTCAGAGCTTTCAGACTCTTCTCAATATATTTGGATGAATTCATGAATAAGACATGAATAAGGAATGAATAAGGAACTGGGAATAAGGAACCAACTTCAACCTCATTCCTCTCTCTTTCTCTTTCTGTCTATCTCTCTCTCTCTTTCATTCTCTCTCTCTTCTCCCTCCCTCCCCTTCCTCTCCCTCTCCCTCTCCCTCTCCCTCCCCCTCCCCTTCCTCTC